>NC_066582.1:494718539-494863921 GCF_024323335.1 Lathyrus oleraceus | reverse complement strand
AAATGGGCTGAGGGCGAGGCGGGTTTTTTCCGCAGGCTTTTTGTTATAATAAAGTAGTTGGAATTAAAACAATATTAACGTGATATGTAGTAGACCTACTTTTAAAAAAAAAACTCATGTCTTCAAATCCTAACATTCATTTTTCATTTAACCACAAACATCTTATTTTGAAGACATTAATTGGTCTCTAATTCGTTCTTTGTCTTTATTTAAAATAGAAAAAGTCTTTATTGCAAAACATAGAGAATACTGAAACGAACCATAGCAGCTCCAGTAATAGAATGAAGGAAAGAAACATGGAATGAAAGTGCCAAAATCATTAATAGATTATGGAAATGTTGTCTTGATTTGGTGTCTTCAATCTTTGTCTGGAGAAAGATAACTAATAGTGTGCCATTAACTACAAGTAAAAGGTATGTAAAGTTCATTAGTGTTGAAATTGAATTTTTCATGTTTGATAGAGCTTGATAAAAAAAGTAGAGAAGTGGAAGAAAAAATAATAACAAATGTAGCGGGTGGGATGAAATCTTGAATGTAGGTGAGATGAATTATATAACTGAGTCTTGAATGTACTGGGTGTGAGTCTTGAAGAGGTTTTAAGTTTCTTTAGATTATATAACGATTCTTTCTTTGTTTTCTTTTATTTTAAATTTTAGTTTCTGATTTTTAAAGTTTTATTTATTTTACTTTGATGTTAGATTTATGGTGTTTAACATCAAAGTAACAAAAATAAAACTTTAAAAATCAGAAACTAAAATTTAAAATAAAAGAAAACAAAGAAAGAATCGTTATATAATCTAAAGAAACTTAAAACCTCTTCAAGACTCACACCCAGTACATTCAAGACTCAGTTATATAATTCATCTCACCTACATTCAAGACTTCATCCCGCCCGCTACATTTGTTATTATTTTTTCTTCCACTTCTCTATTTTTTTTATCAAGCTCTGTCAAACATGGAAAATTCAATTTCAACACTAATGAACTTTAGATACCTTCTACTTGTAATTAATGGCACACTATCAGTTATCTTTCTCCAAACAAAGATTGAAGACACCAAATCAAGACAACATTTCCATAGTCTATTAATGATTTTGGCACTTTCATTCCATGTTTCTTTCCTTCATTCTATTACTGGAGTTGCTATTAAATCGACTAACAGTGCGGCTATTCCTTCAGTAATAATGATGATGGTGTGCATATCTTCCTTCTTCACGCTATGATTCGTTTCAGTATGGTTGGTCGTTTTTACGGCGCTCATATGGCTCTTGTTGACTACATTTGTGGTTGTGTTGTCCATAGAAAAGATTGTAACTCAGAGTCATGCACTCAAAGAATTGTTAAAGAAGAGGCTCGAGTTCTTCAAAAAGAAACAAAACCTGGGGTGAAATTGGGGAACCAGATGCAAATGTCGAAGACATCGTGGCTGCAGCCTCTGCCGCAGCTGCAGTCAACTCAGCAGGGGCTGCTGCCGACGCAGTTGTCGACGCAGCTGCCGACGCAGCTGTCGACGCAGCTGTCAACGCAGCAGCATCTTCTGCAAATTCTGCTCTGGAAGACCAGATCAATGCTAGGGTATCTTATTGTGAATAATTTGCATAGATAATAAATGCATTTAATCATGTCTTATAACTACAGTTCATAAGCTACCACATAATTAATAATGTATATAATCTTCTGCTGTAAATTATACTCTTATTCATTTTTGTTTAATTTTCCACCATCTTATGTAAGTATTTATAAAATTAGGGTTGTCCATATTCAATCATTACATAATGAACCCACATCAGTGTTTATAATAGAGTAGTAATTCATGAATAGCGGGCCATAAACTGTTCTGGGGCGGGAAACGCGCTATCCCGCTATTTACCCTATAGAGGCCGCTAAAGTGTTCGGCAAAACTAAGGCTCTTCCCGTAGCGGTGTCCTCCGCTTCACTTTAGCGAGATAGGACCCGCTAATGACTACTCTGGTTTAAATCTGGTTATCAATGGTTCCATAAACCATAACCTTCACTCTCTCAATACCCCTGGTCCCTACAACTATCAGGGCAATGCAGGAATAAGGAAGAGGTTCTATAAATTAAAAGGTCACCGTAGAGTTAAAGTTATTGGTTGGCACATTCTCAACAAATGGTATACCTGTGAGAAGTGAGCTCAACAAAAGCGGCATTAACTGTCCCATATTGTGCCCCCAAGTGGCTTATTATAGAGGAAACTTAAATCAAAAACTTAACCTCCAAACTAATCAGGAGAGCCATTTCATGGATTGGCTTTGGGACACTATTAGGACTAAAGAAGGGTATTGTTGGTCAAGTCTTACCTATTTTATAGCTCATGTGGTGGACCAGCCAGAAATAAGGTAACCATCCCCCATTGATAGCAGCAACCTTAGGTACGTTATAAACATAGATAACCAGGCAAATCCCAGTACTCCTACTACCAAGAATCATGCAACATCAGAGATAGACCAACATGACAAAGAAGCTATCAAGTATCCGGAAGATAATAGCATAAACAACATTCATACAGAGTGCAATAATCAAAGCCGCAATAAGAGCAAAGAGCACCCTGTCAACAACAATCAGCAAATGCATAAGAATACTAAGGATAATAGCACAGAAACAGCAATTAACGAATCTAAAGGTGTTGTTGCAATCTAATAACCCATCGAGGCACCAGAATTTTAACATCAACAACAATCTCATATGGTATAGATACATTAAAAACATTAAAGGTAAGGCTAAAATCGACCTTGTCAAGGGGCAGTATGTCCATGAATCTGCAAAGCAATGACAACCAAGCCTCTGCCTCTAATCAGATGAATAACTAAGGATATTCTAAATAGCTTCACTGCCAAAGATAAGAGCAGTCAGCAAAAGGAGAAAGACCACAGGAATTTCAACATCACTAACAACAAGTAAAGACCACAAGAACTTCAACATCACTAACAACAAGTAAAGACCACAGGAATTCCAACATCACTAACAACAAGTAAGGTGAAATTGACCTTAAAAGGAATAAATGCAGGTTTATGAGAGGCAGAGACAATATTCGACAAGAGTTCAGCAAAAATAACCAAGATCAATAGGCCTAACTTACATCTCAGACTCAACCACAATTACCACGCCAAACCTCCAATCGAGGAGCATTCAGAACCTCCAAAATCTGGAAAATCAAATCAGAAACGATTACCACCTAAAGAAGAAGCTGAAGAAGAAGGAAAGTGCTAATACCTAGAACAACAAAGATGAAGGATGAACGCAGCTTCCACTACCAAGTCTCAGACACGACGACAATAGAAGAGACCAAACGCGTTAACGAAACCTGAATACCGGGTCGGCCCAATTCTTTAGCAGCCCGCAATTTAATACTAACGAGGATTTATCGTGCCCAGTGACTCTGTTTATGGCCCGTTTGTTTTTACTTTCTTTTTTAATGATTTTTTAAAAAGTTATGGTGAATAATAGATTTTTGATGTAGATATGGGCCAGTTTGTTTTAGCTTTAAAAAAATAGATTTTTTCTTTGTATTTTTGAAAATGGATTTTACAAAAATGTTTTTCAAAATATTACAAGTTTTTTTAAATTTATTTTTTATATATTAAAAGATTGAATTGTTCATTGTATAACATAAATATACATTATTGAAGATCAAAACATAGTCAAAATCACAATTTTTTTAAAAAATTGTATCTCAAAAATGATTTTTAGAAAAAGCTATTTGAAATAGCTTCAAAATTAAGTGATTTTTTGAAATTTTGATATCCAATTTTTTTTCAATAAAATGATAAAGTACCTAAAATAATATTTTAAGAATAACTATTCAAACAAAATTTTCATTTGAAGCTTTTATGAAAAGTTTGTTTGTAAATTTTTTTTACACTAAAATATATAACACTATAAAAATCATTTTTAAAAAAAGCCAAAACAAACGGGCCCATTAACTTCTTCTTTTTTTATCATTTGGAAGAAGAGTTTTTTATTTTTTTTATAAGTGTATCGGATATTTCGAAAAAGTATGTAGAATTATTGAATATTTTATAAGTTGCCGATAAGAATTCAAGGAATTTTGGAAAACGATGAAGAAATATCAAATATTTAAAAAATTTGGGACTAAATTATCAGATATTTGAAAAGAACGGGTAACATATAAAATTTATCGGATTTTTTGAAAAATTCGATACACGTCAAATTTTTTGATATTTGGCGGTAATGCAATTAATAAAAATAAAACATATTTTTTTGGACATTTTTAACAAACTATACCAAATAAAAGATGTACCTATAATGCTAAAGTGCTATAATATTATTATAAAATAAATAATGTCGACTTCTTAGCTTCTTCGTCCTGATGCCTAATACATTCTACATATGCTGATTTTCATTCTCTTGCAATTTCACTACAGTTTTGTCTCCATCGGTTTTTGACCGGAGGCAAAGAACATTTGGATTTCAACATCACCTGAACTCAATGATTGTTGTTAAGAAAATCAACTGCAATTATTTTATGTCTACTTAAAGTTATGCATGGAATTATCACTAATGTGAATAGTGATGTTAAGGTTCCTGAACAACGAGACCAATATAACAATTTATCTAGAACCAATAGGGTAACTCATAGCAAGGTTGGCCATCCATTTATCATGACCTTGCACACCCAAGCTAGCTACCTACAACGCTCTCCTAACTTTCGTTACCGTGTCATAGAACAAATTGGAATACAATGAATGGTGTTGATAAACTTCAGTATTTAACTGCGTCTGAACCAAAGGTCAGGACTATTCGCCCCATCCAAGTAAAGTTGCAATAGAACAACAATTTTCATCGCCACCCACATCAACAATATCATCAATGTACTGATGTAAGAAAACAGGAAACTAGGACAAATATTTTAGTTTCGAAGACACACTACACGATTGCCTTTCAATTGGTTTTGTACATGATTTCTTCGTACTCTGACTTCCTTGCGAGCCCTCGGTATACACCATCTATTTGGTTTGTACTTCACTGGTGGTGGACACATGGAAGCTGTGAATGGATATGTTAGTTCCCAAACTTTTTCTTCGTCGCCCTTTGGCCTATAATATCCAGTGTACCGAAATACTTCTTCAGCTCTTAACACTCTTCTTCTAAATTCAATTATGTCCCATTGTCTTCTCAAGTAACCTCGTGCTCATTAATGAATAATTTCTTCCAAAACACATGTATCGATTCTAACAGAATAGACTCTCCTTGTATTTGATGACTTACAAGTTCACACACACAAGATAATCCATGTGTTATTCTAATGAAGCAACCACATGTTATTTTGTTACAACCAACATATTTTATCCTTTCTAGCTCATTTCCAATGTGTTGTTTACACTGTCTTAAAATAAAGTCGTGCAATCTAGAGTAAAATGGAGTGTTATACTGATGTTTGTAGCAACACTTTTGGAAACGATACTTTAATTGAAGCTAATTGCAACTTTAACATGGTGTTAACAACATCCAAACTTCTACATAAATATCCCATATTACTTGTCAACATATTGTTTAGTCTCCACCGAGCAGACTCAACCCTAAAAAAACATAAATAGAACAAGATGTAACTATTTTATCATTAGTAATATAACTATATTCATATTCATATTCACATTGATGTGTTTGTTCGCTGTTGTGTTCCCTGTATGAGAGATTATATTAGTCCAAGCAGTAACAAATATTTATTTATAGGGTGTCAGCCAAGTTCCGTATACATACTAAACAAATTTTGGAATATCAACACATACAACTTCAAAATGTTTTAGGTGTACCTAAAAACTAGCCTCCATATTTTATTATATGATGTTGTTCCACATATCCATAACATGCTCATGTCTATGTGATTTAACATACTTCTTACACTTCATACAAACATTTTTTGAAATATGGAGCAAACACAACAAATGAGTTAAATCCGGAAACACAATTTCCACAACATTCATCAACGTCAACTCACATTCAGTAACCAAAACATTCGATAGCAACTTCTCGAAAGCGAACAACTATTTTATCCTCTCTAGTGCCCACATGAAGTTTTCCTCCCTTTCATATTCCATATATGCAAATCCAACCAAAAATGTCAACTTCGTTGATGTAACACCAAAAATCTCAAGTAGTGGTGCTTGGTACCTGTTTGTTTTGTATGTACATTAAATCAACAACAGCCCGCAACAATTTCCAAATCAAATAAACCAAAATAGAAGTAATTAACATAAGAAGTACATGTTTGTTTTATATGTGAAATCAAAAATCAACACAAGATGAAACATGTTCAACAACACCACCGAATTAGGGTGCGCCCAAAATATATCAACAACAATATTGGAAGAGTCCATATTTCTTGTCCAGTACATGTATTTATCTTCATGAATAATACTCAACAGATGTTGCATTTCAGTCAATCGACCTCTCTTCTTCGTCTTGTATGTAGACCTGGGTAATGCTCATTAGGTTTTCTGGATCTTTATCTTTCAAAGCAGCAACTATGTAACTCAGAGACATATTGTATTTGGTCATGTCATTCGTAAACTATCTTTCATGATATTTTAATTTGACTAATATGTCATTCCCATCTAAGTCCTTAAATAGTATATGATTATGAAACACACACCTAATTGTAACTTTCCAACCGCTTCCACTTGGCACAGATCTCATTTGCGATATCAGAACGAATAATAACAACAATAATATCATGTTGTTTACCAACAGATTGCGCCCATGCCAAAACATCAGTCCGGGAAGGAAATATTTGACATTTACAACATATATAAAATAAATTATCAAAGTCATAAATTTAAATTGATGATGAATAACAAACTTCCCTAAAATTTGCTTTTATATATATATATATATATATATATATATATATATATATATATATATATATATATATATATATATATATATATATATATATATATATATATATATATATATATATATATATATATATATATATATATATATATATATATATATATATATATATATATATATATATATATATATATATATATATATATATATATATATATATATATATATATATATATATATATATATATATATTCAAATTACCTAAACTAAGTCAAACGAATCACCATTTTTGTATGGTTTTTAATTATTATTTTTAAAATAAATTTATTATTAAAAAGTAAAAAATATTATTATTCTAAAGTTGATTTAACGTATTTAAAACATACCATAAAAATATATCTGATGAATTGAATATCCATCCATAAATTTAATTAAATGAATTTAATTCAATCAATTAGGTAGTCCTTTAAAATACTTTAAAATTGAACAGACCTCGAGCCAATAAATTTTCAAATCTAAAAATTGATTAAATCACGATGTAAATAAAATTAATTGAAGTAGCTTTCAAAATTTGAAACTTTTAAATGTAAAACACACGTCTCGTGAATGCTTTTATATCTTTGAACATGCCACTCTCACACTAAGATAGTATTTTTGGACCACCACATAATTTAATTTATTTATAATAAATAAATAAATAAAGACGAAAATTAAATATTCCGAGAATTTCATTAGCCAATTAAAATAACTTCACCAAAGTATATATATATTCAAATTACTTAAACTAAGTCAAACGAATCATCGTTTTAAATGTAAATTTAAATTGATGATGAATAACAAACTTCCCTAAATTGATGATGAATAACAAACTTCCCTAAAATTTGCTTATATTTATTTAAAACTCTCCTCTCAAACTAGGGTTGCAAGCAAAAACGAATGATTGTAACAGAACAATATAATCAAAGGTAATATAGCTTTAATTTATATCCTCACGCTATTCGTTTTTTCTTTTAATTTCTCATAGTTCTAGAAATCTCTACACATTTTTCTAGGGTTGCTAATAAAAACATGGAGATAGTGATACAAAAACCAACTCAACAGTCTGCTCCAATTAAACCAGCAAGGTAATTTTTTAGGGATTTCAAATATAATAATAAATCATAAATGAATGAATGTGTATGTATTTAGTTTCATCAACCCATGAATACGCAGGCACAACTACGAACGGAAATTGGCACAAATAGCTATGATCTCAAACGTGTTATGTTGGGCGTTGGTCTTCTTCCAATCATATGGTCTCGACATGAAAACTGTGTTTGAATTGATCCTACCTCCTGTTTTTGCTTTTGTGATGACATTATTTATCATGGTGGCAATAGAGTCCTTTAACAAAAGTCTTTTCTACGTCACAAGTGCAATATCAATTATACAAGTGACTTTTGGTTCGTCCAACATTTCGAACTTTATTTTGATCTGTTGGAGCGTATTCATTTTCCTTCTTTTTCTCCTTAACAGGCCCGTGATCATTTGTAATATAGTGTTTTCAAGAAAAATACAGAGATGGTTAGCACTTTTTTGGATCTTATTCCTAGTTTGTAGTGTTAAATGCATGAAATACATCAAGCGTTCATAGTTTTATTTTCTTCTCTTATATGAACCAGTTTGGAAATTTGCAGAGACAACATTGGTTGGTTAATAAATAAAATACACTGAATGTAGTGTTTTGTGTCATTGTTAGTATTTTAGAGCTGTGTTTCTAATTCATAGAAATTTCATAACTATGACTTGATTTTCCGCTATTTTCGATGACTCTATATAAATCAGTACGAAATTGTTTTAAGGAAGTTAGTTTTAGGGTTTAGAATATAGGATTTAATTGTTTATTTTCGTTTAACATCAAATTTTGTTTAAAGTTTAAATTTAAGGTTTAATGTTTTTTCACATTTAAAATCAAATTTAAGTAGAATTTAATTGAAATACATTTAGAAGGTGTTGAAGGTTGGAATGTGTTTAATTTTTGTTTTGATCACTTATAAAATAATATAAATAAATGATGATGATGAGTAAAACTTTTTATATTAAAATTAATTATGCATAATAATGCATAAAACTTTTGATCACCTATGAAATATTTTACCGTGATAATGCCTAATAATTATTCTCATTTAAATATTTATATTGAATTAATTTGTGTATTTATTCATGTTATAGAAGACAAATATTTTTATTTTTAATATTAATTTTTGTTTGTTTGTGTAGAAGTATTATATGTTGGGGTGTTTACAGGTTGGATTTGACCGGGTTTAATCTAATTTGTTACTCAATCCGTTCAAACTTCAATGGGTTGGTTTCGTCGCCGTAACTTCATTGTTAAAATTGACTTGAATCGACCGGATCGTTTATAAATTGAGTGGGATTGAGTTTGCGGATTATGTTTCAAATAAAAAATATATTTTGTATGATTTTGTTTATGGGTTAAAAAATGTAACACAACTCAATACAATCATATTCATTTATAGCACTCAAATTCGATGAAACATGTCGTATATTATCTAATAAAATTCATCAAAACGACATAACACTTGATAATAATATAAAATTCATCAAAACGACATAACACTTGATAATGATATAAAATTCAACCGGACATATTATTACCGTAAAATAAATAAGTTAGAAATTATACAAAAGAAAATAAGAAACAACATTTTATCTTAGAAGTATAATAAATAAGTTGGAAATTATACAAAAGAAAATAAGAAACAACATTTAATCTTAGAAGTATGTAAACTTATTGGTCTAGTAGTATTAGTCGTGGAGAATAATTTTTTTTAGAAAAATTATGATTATTAGTGAGATATTAATTTTATATTTTTATTTATAATAATAATAAAAATAAGAAGAAATTACTAGAGACACATCAATGGATTGGGTGAACTGGTTTACGGATTGCAAAACTAAAGTTCGATACCTGAATCAAAATTATACGGGATTATCATGGGTTGAGTTGAATATACCTGTAAATGAATGAGTTCGAGCAATTCATATGTTGGTTCGCTTTGAATCAACGAATTCGTAGGTCGACCAATATCCATAAACACTCCTTAATTATATGTACTAAATAATAACCTTATAACTCTTTCCACCAAAATATTCCGCCAAAATCTATAAAACATAATAAATTAATTGAATAAAAAATATAGTATTAATTAATAAATATTAAATAAATTTAAATAATTAATTAATTAAAAACCCACTCACCTATTTACATGTTTTATTAATTAAACTTCACACTTCACACTATTACTCCATTAACTAAACTTCACACTTCTATCTATAACTTTTATTAATTAAATTTAATTAAATAAAAAATTCGACATATTAAAAAAATGCACTATGTGCCATTAATTAAAAAATAGTTTTAAAATTATTAATTGTCCATTAAAAAATAACAAAAAAAACTCTTTGTTTTAATAAGCAATTTACACATAACAGAATTCGAATTTGAAACCTTTATACGAGAGCATAGCTCTTAAAGACTAAAGTCTTCACTACTAAATAATAATACTAAATAGTACTACTATTTTAAAAAAACTAAACGTGTCATTAATTAAAAAAATCACGCATATTTTCAGATTCCAGATTGATTAATAAAAGGAAATAACTTAAATACAATTCCTTATGTATGGTTCAAACAGCTTATTATACTATTCTGGGTATGGTGTTTACTAGGCCTCTTTTTAAGTTTATTCTTTTGGCTCATTATTGGTTAGTTTCTTAGCTAGAGATATTTTAGATTTTTAGTTACTAACTTATGAATTATAAAATTTTGAGAATTTCTTAATACATCCTATATATTTTTTAGGTATCACGCGAAAGTCTAAAAATATCCCTAATTTTTGGAGATACATCTCCGAATGCACCCCAACACACACTCAATACATTTTATTTTGAATGATGCCCTTTTATTTGGTTTTTTTATTCCAGAGATACATCTCTAAAATGTTTTCTTAATTACATTTCCGTAACACAGACACATCACTAACAGAATCAAAAACATGTAATTTTTCAAAATGAAATTAACATTCATAAAATAAAATTAGGATTACATAGATCATTTTAATATAAAATGCAACATTACTTCAATATTCAGGTGGACACTTCAACATCTTCACAATATCTTTGACCGGTCTTGAAATTGTCGCTTCCAACTCGAGTGGAGCTTTTGTTTTAAAACGGAAAAAAATATATTCCACATAGCCC
Organism: Lathyrus oleraceus; assembly: GCF_024323335.1. Lineage (NCBI taxonomy): Eukaryota > Viridiplantae > Streptophyta > Magnoliopsida > Fabales > Fabaceae > Lathyrus > Lathyrus oleraceus. The sequence goes on along the minus strand of NC_066582.1, from coordinate 494,852,819 downwards.
TTACATCTGTTTGTGTCTTGAGCTCAAATTTGTTGAACTCAATCTTCTCTTTGTTGTCAATCGACGATGAACGATACTCGAGCGTCACAATCCTTCAATTGTCTCTGTAAGGTATGATATGATGGATTTCGTATTTAACATCTTTGAGGGAGATGAAGTCGTTGAGCTTAAACGTTCGCCTGGGTGTAGAGCTGGAGAATGAGACATTTGTGACATACCAGTCAATGTTTATTTAGGACATTTGAGACATTTTCAGTTTGTTTCAAATATAATATAAGAGCACCTTAATTTATAGAAGTCATATATCAATATGGATCACTCAATAACTGACATGTTGATTCCTGAGATATATCTCCACTTCCGCACCCTATTATCTTATTCCGTGATGTATCTCTGGAGCTTCTCCTGAACCAGTTACAAAACTGAACCTATAAAACAGAACCTTTTTTTACAAAAGAACAAATGTTGTTATGGGGATGATCAAGAATGCATTAAGACACAATATAAACAAATGTTAAATATATTACACTTCATTTATATATATATATATATATATATATATATATATATATATATATATATATATATATATATATATATATATATATATATATATATATATATATATATATATATATATATATATATATATATATATATATATATATATATATATATATATATATATATATATATATATATATATATATATATATACATAACTACATACACTTATTTGTCTGGATAAACAAGAAATTAAAATGAATCAAAATATATGTTGCCAGCTAAATCTATAGGTGGTACCCCATTGTATTTTTATGCAATTGATTATTTTTCAATGTTGCTCCATTTCTCGAAGTCTTGCATCCTTTCCATAAAATGATCCGGCCAAGTCTCGGATTTTGTTGTTGAATGAGTCGTCCACTCTAGTGATATAAGTGGTATAGGGCATCCTGGTTTCAAGTAAACTTGAATAAATTGACTTGATTTTGAAAGTAACTCAATACACATAATACGATCATTTGGATTTTGAGGTGGGGTGGTGCACAGTGGAAAAAAGGTTTATGAAAAACCGTATCATGTCATATCAACAACGCTCTATCATACGCATATGCTATTAGATGAACCATGTCCGAGAAGCGCATCCATTTTACCTCCGGTGTCGGATCATGGTCGGTAACAATCACTTTAGGAATCTTCACTTGGTATTTCAACGGTGTTTGACACACCTCAAAGGCCCAAGTAAAATTGTCCTATTTTTGACACTTAAGAAATGCAAACCCAACAGAATGTCTTCTCAGTTGAGTTAACGCCAACCATCTCCAATAATGGAATTATATACTTGTTAGCCTTGTAGTTTGAATCAAGTATGGGCACAGTAGAAAACGTGTTAAACAACTTTATGGAATCAGGTTGAGTCCAAAATATATCTCTAACATTAACTCCATCCTCGCATGTTCGGTACCTAGACACGTAACTATTATCATCCAACAGTTTCAAGAGTTGTTGAATTTCAGTTCTATCCCCCTAAGATATTGTTAGTTTGGTATTGAATATTATACACTTGCTTGATATTTGATATATTTTTTAGTCTTTTTCCTTTCAATGTTGCAAGTATATTTTTCGGTTGAACCAAATTCAATGTCATGTCAGCAACGCATTCCTTCTCTTACGGCATGAGCCAACACACACTAGGATGACCGACTAATTTTTCACACAAATCATGGTTATGAAAACCACATGTGACATTGAATCTCCAGCTTTTATTTGTCAACATGTAACCACGCACCTTAAACGGTCACTCACATTTTCTTGAACCAGTGTCGTCTCTTTTAAAAATCCAAAGAGGAGTTCTATATTTCCCACTTCTTTCGCACGTCATTCTCACAAAAGCACATCTTTTATCTGAACCATTATCGGACCTTCCAATAACTACACCAAATTCAAGTTTATAGGCCTTCATACGATTCCATTGAAGCATTTGATCACGATATTCAAACTCTTGCTCATTTTTAAATTGGTCGCCAACATTTACTGCCTTCACAACAACACTTTGGACATTCGAAGAAACAACTTATTTTGGGAAAATATCGGGGTGCATCATATCTAATGAAAACAATTACAAGAATACAGTAAATAAGTGCTACTGTTGAAAACAGAACTGAAAAAATGAACACAGACTAGTTCCGAGAGTGCATCTCCGAAAAAGTTCATACTCGTTCTGGAGATACATTTCAGGACACAACGCTCGTTCTTTCAGCTAAAATGCATGATTAGTGTGAGCAATACAGTGTGAAATAAATGATTTTTACCTAAAATTATATCTTATTTTACTCTCTTCGATGTGATGAAATACAAGATTAGAGATTTAGAGTGAAAAAATGGATTGAGAATTGAGGGGGGTTTTGTGAGGGTTTGTGTTGGAAAACAACACTGGCAATAATGGTTGCATGATCATGCAGTTGTTTCTTTCATCAGACTATTCTGGAGATGCAACTCCAAAAATATCTGATATGTAAATGTGACAGAATATTTCCAAAATCCGCTCAAACTTTCGGCTCTGTAATTTCTACTGAACTGATCAATTATCAATATATTTCTTAAAATATTCTGGAGATGCATCTCCGGAATAAAAATTACTCAATTTATAGGGTGTCACTCATAAAATGTTCCGGAGATGCATCTCCAAAAATTTGGGATATTTTAGTATTTTTGTGTGATGCGTAAGAAGCATATAGGATGCATTAAAAAATCCTCTAAGATTTTTAAGAGTAATGATAGATTTTATTTCGTTTTTCGTTTTTATTTTCAATGCTAAGAGTCAAAGAGACTATTAACTTAGCACACATGGTATCAAAGCCTAATTTAAAGTTTAAAAGTTAAAAAAAAAAACAATAAACACCATACACAAAATGATAATGAAAATAAATTATAGATTTTTCCATAAAAAATATGCAACAACAATATTTACAATTTTTTAATATATTTTCAAAATGACAATAACTGTAAGAAACTCACACATACAATTTTAAAGTTTTGAATTCAAATTCAAATTAATATATTTTCAAAATGACAATATCTGTAAGAAACTCACACATACAATTTTAAAGTTTTGAATTCAAATTCAAATTATAGTATTTGATCTAATATTAACGATAATTGTTATTTGAATAAATGATTAATGGTCTCACTTACTTTATTTTGGAACATATAATAATTAAATACAGTAATTATTACAGGTTAAACATATTTACTAAAAAATATGACAAAAGTACCCTCACATCTAATATCTCATCTAAGCTTTTTATCTTCTCAAATACTTCACGTCTGCATTCCTGCATTCTTTTTCTTTTCATAGAAAAAATTTCACGCTTCCTTAAAAACACTTTGTTAAAACTGAAATCTTCTCAAGTATTGCAAATTAAGAACTTTTCTTACTCACGTATGTCATATATCTTTTTATTTTTTTATGTTATTTTATGATTTCAACTTTTTTTAAAATAACTTTCCATAGTTAAGTGAATAACTTTTTTTTATTTTGTTATTTTTGGAAGATAAATACAAAATGGAAAGTGTGAACAACAACGGAATAAATTTGAATTTGGGTTTGAATATTGAATATTTAGTAGAAGAAGTTTCTTCAAAAAAAAATGGTTCTTCTGAAATTATTGTTGCTCGTAATTAGGGGTGGCAAAACGGATTGGGCCCGTCGAGCTCGCCCGTTTAATACACCATTCTTGGCGGGTCGGGGCATGGTTTTCGGCTCAGTATCTTAAGTTGGCCCACCTCGCCTAACCCTCTTTTAAAATGGGCTGAGGGCGAGGCGGGTTTTTTCCGCAGGCTTTTTGTTATAATAAAATAGTTGGAATTAAAACAATATTAATGTGATATGTAGTAGACCTACTTTTAAAAAAAAACTCATGTCTTCAAATCCTAACATTCATTTTTCATTTAACCACAAACACCTTATTTTGAAGACATTAATTTGTCTTGAAGAGGTTTTAAGTTTCTTTAGATTATATAACGATTCTTTCCTTTGTTTTCTTTTATTTTAAATTTTAGTTTCTGATTTTTAATTTTTTATTTTTGTTACTTTGACGTTAAATTTATGGTGTTTCAGTATTTATATTTACTTTTTTTAATAATTCTAAATTGTTGTTAAATTGACATAATATCACAAACTAAAAATATTTGCAAGATATTTTTTGAGGAACTCAATAAAAAGTATTTTCAATATAACTAATATATAGAAAAATTTAAACCAGTTTTTGTTTATCTTTTTATTACAAATAAATTAGTTAAAATTTACTTATAATTTATTGCAGAATGAATACTTTAATAGTAATTTCTCCATACAAATGAACAATTTTTTTCAATATGCTAAAATGTATTATAAAGTTAAATACTTTAATTATAATTTTAAATTGTGATAGATTATTAAGGAAGTTATAACCAACATTAGTTGTGTTAATTTTGAAAAAATCGTTAGGAAGTTAGAGTAGTTAATCACTTGCAACTAACTCCTCAAACCTAACAAATTTTTCAAACTACTTTATATCTTTACACCTACGTTATATAGTTTCAATTTTTCATATAGTTTCAATTTTTTATTATTAATTTCTTTCTCCTATTATTTGAATATATATATATATATATATATATATATATATATATATATATATATATATATATATATATATATATATATATATATATATATATATATATATATATATATTCAAATAATAGGAGAAAGAAATTAATAATAAAAAATTGAAACTATATGGTGTAGGTGTAAAGATATAAAATACATTCAAGACTCAGTTATATAATTCATCTCACCTACGTTCAAGACTTCATCCCACCCGCTACATTTGTTACTATTTTTTCTTCCATTTCTCTACTTTTTTTATCATGCTCTGTCAAACATGGAAAATTCAATTTCATCAATAATGAACTTTACATACCTTCTACTTGTAGATAATGGCACACTATCAGTTATCTTTCTCCAAACAATAATTGAAGACACCAAATCAAGACAACATTTCCATAGTCTAATTAATGATTTTGGCACTTTCATTCCATGTTTCTTTCCTTCATTCTATTACCGGAGCTGCTATTAAATCATCTAACAGTGCGGCTATTCCTTCAGTAATAATGATGATGGTGGTGTGCATATCTTCCTTCTTCACGATATGGTTCGTTTCAGTATGGTTGACCGTTTTTACGGCGCTCATATGGCTCTTGTTGACTACATTTGTGGTTGTGTTGTCCATAGAAAAGATTGTAACTCAGAGTCATACACTCACAGAATTGTTAAAGAAGAGGCTCGAGTTCTTCAAAAAGAAACAAAACCCAGGTGAAATTGGGGAACCAGATGCAAATGTCGAAGACGTCGTGGCTGCAGCCTCTGCCGCAGCTGCAGTTGCAGTCAACTCAGCAGGGGCTGCTGCCGACGCAGCTGTCGACGTAGCTGTCGACGCAGATGTCGACTCAGCTGTCGACGCAGCTGTCGACGCAGCAACATCTTCTGCAAATTCTGCTCTGGAAGACCAGATCAATGCTAGGGCACTTAGGCTTAGTTATGTTTTCACAGTGGCATATCTTATTATGAATAATTTGCATAGATAATAAATGCATTTAATCATGTCTTGTAACTGCAGTTCATAAGCTACCACATAATTAATAATGCATTCAATCTTCTGCTGTAAATTATACTCCTATTCATTTTTGTTTAATTTTCCACCATCTTATGTAAGTATTTATAAAATTAGGGTTGTCCATATTCAATCATTACATAATGAACCCACATCAGTGTTTATAATAGAGTAGTAATTCATGAATAGCGGGCCATAAACTGTTCTGGGGCGGGAAACACGATATCCTGCTATTTACCCTATAGAGGCCGCTAAAGTGTTCGGCAAAACTAAGGCTCTTCCCGTAGCGGTGTCCTCCGCTTCGCTTTAGCGAGATAGGACCCGCTAATGACTACTCTGGTTTAAATCTGGTTATCAATGGTTCCATAAACCATAACCTTCACTCTCTCAATACCCCTGGTCCCTACAACTATCAGGGCAATGCAACAATAAGGAAGAGGTTCTATATGTAAGAACAAAATTGTTCTACAACAGATTCCTTGATTTTGATGATAACAAAGGATGAAACCAAAAATGGCACCCTAACGAAAAGTTTCTAAGTGTGCAGGGTTCTAAAGAAAGAAGTAATAAATCTGATGATGTCATCAGATGCACAACAAGATCAGATACAAATTCTCAAGTATCAGAAGCATCTGAAGTGGAATCTCGTTCAAGAAAGTCTGACTCTGGACAAAACTACAAAGTATCAGAAGCATCTGAACATGAAGTAAAGTCTAGAAGCTCTAACTCTGAACAACGCCCTCTGAAGAATCTATTTAGATCAACATCAGAAGCAAGATTCCTAGTTTCTCCAGTTACACAAATACTCTGATTATGGATTTGCTAATCATGAAGAAGTAACGTTCAAGTCAAGTAAAGATTTTTAAATAGATTTCCTAAACAGAGAAAGAGACGTTAATCTCCACTTCCAAGAGAAAAGATACTACTTGTGGTAAGTAGTCACTTCAAAGATGAAAAGTTAAACTGCAGAAGCTATTTAAGTGATGGAGTAAACTCAGTTTAATATCCACCAGATTCAACCACTACTTCAACTCATATATAAATAGAGCTGCAATCAACATTCAGTAACAAGAAATCAACTAGTCAAAACTATACTGAATTATTTCACGCTCAAGAAAATCATCTTTGCTCTCAAAGAATTTCACTAAGCTTTTGCTTATTAAGTGAAAAATCTGTTCTTAAGTTTGTAATACTTGCTTTCTTAGAAGCACTCTAGATTACATATCTTGTATCTTTTATTTGTTTGATTTCCTCAAGTGACTCTGTGTAGTCTGTAGACTTGAGAAGACTAAGAGATTTTCTTCTCTCTTAGGTGTTGTTTGTAATATTTCAAGATTAGTGGATTAAGTCCTTGTTGAAGGCGAAATCACCTTGGCCGGGTGGACTGGAGTAGCTTTGTGTTATAAGCGAACCAGTATAAAATCATTGTGTGATTTTCTTTTTGGAAAAGCGCTTATTTTTCAAACAATTCAAACCCCCCCTTTCTTGTTTTTCTCACCTTCACTATAAATTAAAAGGTCACCGTAGAGTTAAAGTTATTGGTTGGCACATTCTCAACAAATGGTATACCTGTGAGAAGTGAGCTCAGCAAAAGCGGCATTAACTGTCCCATATTGTGCCCCCAAGGGGCTTATTATAGAGGAAACAAAACCCATGTGAAATTGGGGAACCAGATGCAAATGTCGAAGACGTCGTGGATGCAGCCTCTGCCGCAGCTGCAGCAGCTATCAACACAGCTGTTGTCGATGCAGCAGCATCTTCTGCAAATTCTGCTCTGGAAGACCAGATCAATGCTAGGGCACTTAGGCTTAGTTATGTTTTCATAATGGCATATCTTCTTGTGAATAATTTGCATAAATAATAAATGCATTTAATCATGTCGTGTAACTGCAGTTCATAAGCTACCACATAATTAAACATGTATTAAGTATTTTAAGAGAGACCCTAAATGGAGGGGGTCAAAAGTGCATTTAAGTAGGGATGACAATGGATAGGGTTTGTACTCGTGTCTTATGGGTATGTAAGTACCCATACCCGTACATGTGACCCGCATTCCTATTAAAAATAAATAGATCAATTATAAGCTATCATATAATTTAAGTTTTAAAAATATTAAAAAGTTTTCAAACAATTTATTGTTGAAATAAACGAACACTTATATTAAATATGTAATGGTTTAACATTATATACGTTTTATAATTGATAGACATATATTTTTATATAATAATATAAATTAAAACATATAATATAAATATAAATACATAAATATATAATATGCAGGTATATGGGCGGGATGGGTACCAAGGTGCTCATACCCACTTATTTTTGTGGGTAAACCCGAGCTCATGCACGTATCCATTTTTACGGATTTTCACTCTATCCATTGTGGGTAAATTTGCAGGTGCCCATTGGGGATGAGTCAAATTGTCATCCTTACCTTTAATGATATTTTGAGAAGAAAAAAATATGGATAGAAATTTGAAGACTTTTAAGACAATACTTTTTTTAGACAGTCTATTAGTCACTTATTGTTTTGGTTAAAAATAAATGCATTATTCAAATGTTAAATATGATTTTAATCTTTCTAAATATATCGATTTTGAATTTTAATCCCTCTGATCTGGGTGATTCTCAAGGCTTATAACAAAATGTTGTAGTTGCATGTCTCTATTATCCTGATATTTTATTGTTTGTCTTATCATTTTCATATGTGTTTTTATTTCGATTCGTTGAGTCTCTTTCATGATTGCATTTTTCATATTTTGCGTGCATAAAGTTTTGATTAAATTTGATTTTGATTTAAATGCTCTTTGATCAATGACATACGATAGTGAAATGAAACCACCTTGTATTTTTGGACAAAATTTAATTCAAGGTAAAATCTGTAAAAGCTTTTGAAAATTTGAGATTATACAAGATTGATTTGAATCAGACAGTTTTACATTGAATTCGTTATTCTTATCAAATTGGATAATAGCTCAACTCAGGAATTTGATATTGATCAAAGTTTTTACTTGAATCAAAATTTATACATGATTCGAGTCAATTTCAATTTTCACAAATCATGGTTAATTTTGTTTGATTTGATTCAAATCAAATTTTCAACGTGATCCGAATCAAATTATTTTGCCTAAAAATCTTGTCAGTTATGGGCAATTTGATTCAAAACACTTTTTATTCTTGATTCGAATCAGAAGGCTTGTGAATTGAATCACATATTCCTTGTTTCAAATTAATTTGCACTTTTTTCAAAATTTAGGTATTTCTTTCATTTCACCTCATATTTGCTCATATGATTCAAATCATATTTTTCTTGATTCGAATCTAACTATATTTTTTCAACCATTTTGTAGAATATATAAATCATTTATTGTCATCACTCAAACATAATATACATAATTTTGTTAAGATTTTTCAGTGTCATTTTGTGTGAAAATCAATTTCTTCTATTTTGAGTGTTCAAAGTTTTGTTACGAATTTCTCACATCTTCAACTTCAATTGAGTTCAGATCTTGATAAGTAAAGTTATGAGATTGATTGAATGAGACGCGTACTTGAAACTAGCAGTTCTTTGAGATCTTGTTGAGTTTTCAGGTTGTTAGTAAAAAAGGGGATTGTCAATGTTGGTGATAAATTCCATTGAATAGAAACAGGTTCTTCTCTATACCATTGTCTTAGTAGTAACTGAGTGAAAGGCTACAGATAAGATGGAGTTCTTCTCGGATCTTTAAACAATATCACTGCCCAAAAAATCGGTAGGATCGGTAGGATCAAGAGATTTATAACTATACACAAAAACTTTGAACAAAATTGATGTTATTGAAAGGTTTTCTAATGGTGATAATGTATTTTTTTTATTTGTTTCATCCATCATTTTATGTTATAGGTTATATCTTACTGATTCAATAGATCTCGCAGTTTTAATGATTCAAGACGATGAATTCTATGAAATTGGTAGTCTTATATTTTTCAAAATCTTAGTGACACTTTTGCAAAGTTATTGCAAAAATAGTAACACTTTTATACTTATTGGTTGTCTTTGTTTAGATTGTGCTAGTTTGTTTTCTTGATTTTTGTCCATATATGTCCTTAATTACGTTGTGCTTGTTGATTTTTTAAATCAAATGGATTATTTTGGGATTTTAGTGTGTTTGTTTTAAATTTATGGTATTTTAGTTATGTTGTTTTATTTATGTTGAAAAATATGACATTTACATTAAGACAAACACACTAAAATCCCAAAATAATACATTTGGTTTTAAAAAAATTCAGCCTCTTTGGTAATGATTAATAATTTTGTAAATTATGTAGTAAATTGAATTGTAAACATAAGTTGGTCCGCCCCGCTCCGTCCCACTTTTGGACAGGCTTAAATGGGGCGGGACTAAACGGGACAGGTCGCCCGCTTTGCCACCCCTAGTCGTAATATTATAGACGGAGTTGAAGAAATTGAAATTTCTGAGAAAGAAAATATTGTGATTTCTAGTCAAAATATTGAGATAAATGGAGTTTTACAAGAAAGTGGTGAGGGTGACACTGTTAAGGAGTCAAATATTGTTCTTTTTGTTGGTCAAATTTTTTTTTGTGAGGAAGAAGCGTTTGTTTTTTTATAAGAGATATGCATATCAACACGGGTTCTCAGTTCGAAAAGGTAGATTCATCAAAAAAAATGGAATTGTGAGTAGGCGTGATTTCTTTTGCCATCATGAAGGTAGAACTTCCTTGAAAATCATAGAACCATTGAAAGAACAAAGAAATATATAATCAACTAGATGCGAATATAAAGCTCATTTGTGAATTTATTTGCAAAAAAACTCATGATATGTTTCTAAGTGATTGGCAAGTTACAACCTTTATTGTTGAATATAATCATACTTTGCTAACTCAATCAGAAGTGCGGTTCTTACCGGCTAACCGAATTATCTCAGATGATTATTCTGAACGAATTTTCTTGTTAAAGGAAGGTGGGTTTTCAGTTAGACAATTAATGTGTGTCATAGAGCTAGAAAAAAATGTGGAGCATGGTTATCTTCCATTTATTGAAAAAGGATGTTCGCAATATGTTTTTGAAAGTCAAGAAAAAAGTTGAAATAACCGATGTTGTTGATCTTCTTAAGTATTGTGAGGATGCAAAAAAGAGTTGCTCTAAACTTCAGTATGCATATACACTTGATGAAGAAAGAAGGTTAAAGCATATATTTTGGTCTCATACTTATTGTTTTGATTGGTACCAAGAATATGGCGATATTGTTGTGTTTGATACTACATACAAGGTTAATTATTATGAAATGTCATTTGGAATTTTTGTGGGTGTGAATAGTCATGGAAAGACTATACTTTTTGGATGTGCACTCTTACAAAATGAAAAAACTTATGCATTTCGTTGGTTGATGAAGGTAACTTTTAAGCTTAATTTCATAATTTTTCTTACATCATTTGTTATTGTTGTAAGAACAAAAACTGTGATACAACAGATTCCTTGATTTTGATGATAACAAAGGATGAAACCAAAAATGGCACCCTAACGAAAAGTTTCTAAGTGTGCAGGACTCTGATGACATCATCAGATACAATACCAGATCAGAAGCATATTATCAAATGATCAGAAGCTCTGAAGTAGAAACAAGCTCAAGAAAGTCTAACTCTGAACTAAACAACAAGTATCAGAAGCATCTGAACAAGAAGTAAGTCCTAGAACCTCTGACTCTGAACAACGCTATCTGAAGAATCTATTTAGATCAACATCAGAAGCAAGATTCCAAGGTTCTCCAGAAACACAAATACTCTGATTATGGATTTGCTAATCATGAAAGAGTAACGTTGAAGACAAGTAAAGATTTTCAAATGGATTTCCTAATTGAGAAAGAGACGTTAATCTCCAATCTCAATAAAGAAAATACTACTTGTGGTAAGTAGTCATTTCAGAAGAAAAAGTCATCCTGCTTTAGCTAAATATGTGATGGCGTAACTTCATCTCAATATCCACCAGTTTCAACTACTACTTCAACTGATCTATATAAAGGATTGCAAATCAACTTTCAGCAACACACGAGAGAACAATCAGCAAGCCAACAAGCCAAAATTATACTGAAACACCAAGTCAAGAAAAACACTCTTCTCTCTAAGATCTTCACGAAGCTTTTGCTTATAACGTGAAAAACTCTTGTTCTTAATACTGTAATATTTGCTTTCTTAGAAGCACTCTAGATTACATAAATCTTTCATTTATTGTTTGTTTGATTTCCTCAAGTGACTTAGTGTAGTCTGTAAACTTGAGAGGACTAAGAGATTTTTCTCTTAGGCGTTGTTTGTAATCTTTCAAGATTAGTGGATTAAGTCCTTGTTGAAGGCGAAATCACCTTGGCCGGGTGGACTGGAGTAGCTTTGTGTTATAATCGAACCAGTATAAAATCCTTGTGTGATTTTCATTTTGAAAAGCGCTTATTTTTCAAACAATTCAAACCCCCCCTTTCTTGTTTTTCTCACCTTCAATTGGTATCAGAGCTCCGGCTCTGTTATTGATTTTCTAATCAAACACTTAACCGTGTAGAGAGATCCAGTACGAGAAAAACAATGACCCACTCAAATGAAAGAGATTCCTACAATGCCAAGCCTCCTGTTTTTGATGGAGAAAAATTTGATTACTGGAAAGATAGAATCGAAAGTTTCTTTCTGGGTTATGACGCTGACCTCTGGGACATTGTCACAGATGGATACACACCTCCAGTCTTAAATGGAGCTGAAGTTCCCAGAAGCAAAATGTCAGAAGATCAGAAACGTGTCTTCAAAAATCACCACAAGGCCAGAACAATACTTCTAAATGCTATATCATACAACGAATATGAAAAAATCACCAACAGAGAGACAGCCAAAGATATACTTGACTCTCTGAAGATGACCCATGAAGGAAACTCACAAGTCAAGGAGACGAAGGCTCTGGCGCTTATCCAGAAATATGAAGCCTTCAAAATGGAAGATGACGAAGCTATAGAGGCTATGTTTTCTAGATTTCAAACTCTTATTGCAGGTCTTAAAGTGTTAGACAAAGGATACACGACTGCAGATCATGTTAAGAAGATAGTCAGAAGTCTGCCAAAGAAATGGAGACCTATGGTTACTGCTCTAAAGCTGTCAAAGGATCTGAACAATATCAGCCTTGAAGAACTTGTTAGTTCTCTCAGAAGCCATGAGATAGAACTAGAGGAGGATGAGCCTCAGAAAAGGAACAAGTCCGTAGCGCTTAAGTCCAGATCTGAAAGACGGAAGCCTGACAGAACCAAAGCTCTCCAGGCAGAAGCTGAAGATACTGACGATTCTGAACCAGAAGACTCTGATGATGAAGAAGAGTTGTCCCTACTAACCAGAAGAGTCAAGCAACTCTGGAAAAAGAGGAACAACAACTTCAGAAGACCAAGACCCAGAGGGGATCGATCAGAGTCAACTTCAAAAGGTAAAGCTAACAAAGATATTACCTGTTATGAATGTAAAGAAACAGGTCATTACAGAAATGAATGCCCCAAGTTGAAGAAAGACAACCCTAGAAAAGAAAGCTTCAAGAAAAACACCTTCAGAACAAAGAAAGGACTGATGGCTACCTGGGATGACAGTGAATCTGGATCATCAGAATCTGACTCTGATGAACAAGCCAACGTAGCACTTATGGCTACCACATCCAGCTGTTCAGACGAAGAATCTGAAGAGGTATTTTCTGAACTTTCTAGATCTGACTTAGAATCATGTTTGTCAGAAACTCTTACTTCTTATCAGAAATTAAAACAAAAGTTTAAAAACGTTAAAGGCTGTCTTAAAGCAAAATTTGAAGAGTGTAGTGAACTTGAGATAACAATTCTATCACAAGAAGATACAATCAAATCTTTAATGTTAGAAAGAGATGAAGCAAAAATAAAATTAGAAGAAACGTTATCTCAAGCACCACAAATTTCAAATAAAATTATTTACAAATATGAAGAAGCCTTTCAAGAATTTCTGAAGAATGGGATAGATAGGAATATTATGGCATCCATGATTTATGGAGTAAGTCAAAACAATAAAAGGGGAATTGGGTATGATCCTAATGAAAATAAAACTTCTGCAAGTGATAAAATTAAATCTCCTTTTTCATATCACTACACACACACACAAGAACACAAATTTAAAAATGCTAGAAGACCCAAAGTTGTAAGAAACTCTGGGAAAACTAATCTAAAAGGACCCAAGAGATTCTGGGTACCGAAAGATAAGATTATCTATGTTGCAGATATCCTATGCAGCAAAGTTCAGACACCAGTCATGGTACCTGGACTCTGGATGCTCGCGACACATGACGGGAAGAAAGTCTATGTTCCAAAGTCTGGAACTTAAAGACGCTAGATTTGTAGGCTTCGGAGGAGATCAGAAAGGAAGGATCAGAGGCTCCGGAACTATTGGTAATGGTACTCTTCCCTCTATATCTGATGTTCTTTATGTAGAAGGATTAATGCATAACTTGTTATCCATAAGTCAATTAAGTGATAATGGTTATGATGTAATCTTCAATCAAAAAACATGTAAAGCCATTAATCAGAACGATGGCTCTGTCCTTTTCACAGGCAAGAGGAAAAACAACATTTACAAAATAAATCTTTCTGAGTTAAAAGATCAAAATGTTAAATGTCTAATGTCAGTTCATGAAGAGCAATGGGTATGGCATAGACGCTTAGGCCACATTAGCATGAGGAAACTTTCTCAGCTAACTAAACTCGAGTTAGTCAGAGGCCTACCTAAACTGAAGTTTTCTTCAGATGCTCTGTGTGAAGCTTGTCAGAAAGGAAAATTTTCAAAAACATCTTTTAAAAAGAAAAATGTTGTTTCTACCTCTAAGCCTCTGGAACTTCTTCACATTGACTTATTTGGTCCTGTGAAAACAGCATCAGTTAATGGAAAGAAGTATGGACTAGTCATTGTTGATGATTACAGTCGCTGGACATGGGTAAAATTCCTAAAGCACAAGAGTGAGTCTCACTCTGTATTCACAAGTTTCTGTTCCAAAGTGCAAAAAGAATTTGACTCTAAAATTATTAGAGTCAGAAGTGATCATGGTGGGGAATTTGAAAACAAAGATTTTGAAGAATTATTTGATTCTAATGGAATATCCCATGATTTCTCCTGCCCTAGAACTCCACAACAAAATGGAGTTGTAGAGAGGAAGAATAGGACACTCCAAGAGATGGCCAGAACCATGATCAATGAAACTAATGTAGCAAAGCACTTTTGGGCAGAAGCTGTAAATACAGCGTGTTACATTCAGAATAGAATCTCTATAAGACCTATTCTAGAAAAGACTCCCTATGAACTGTGTAAAGGAAGAAAACCCAACATCTCATATTTTCATCCTTTTGGATGCTCTTGTTTTATATTAAATACTAAAGAACATCTGAACAAGTTTGATTCCAAAGCACAGAAAGGTATTATGTTAGGATACTCAGAACGCTCTAAAGGCTACAGAGTATACAACACAGAAACCAAAATTGTGGAGGAATCAATTCATGTCAGATTTGATGATAAGCTTGACCCTGAAAAGTCAAAGCTAGTTGAAAAGTTTGCAGATTTGGAGATCACTCTGGTAGAATCTGAGAAAACTCCAGAAGCAACTGTCACTCAAGACTCTGAAGAAATTAAATCTCCAGAAATTCCGAGGAAGGTCAAAAGTCGCATTAACGTATCTGAAGATTTGATTTTGGGAAACAAAGATGAACCTGTTAGAACCAGATCTACTTTCAGAACTTCTGAAGATATTCCTCTGGGACTAGTGTCTCTGATTGAGCCTACGTCCTGTGATGAAGCTCTTCAAGATAACGATTGGGTGGCAGCTATGCAAGAAGAGTTAGATCAATTCTCCAAGAATGATGTCTGGGATCTCGTTCCTAAACCTAGAGGCACTCATGTCATTGGAACCAGATGGGTTTTCAGAAACAAACTGAACGAGAAAGGAGAAGTTGTCAGAAACAAAGCTCGACTGGTAGCTCAAGGTTATAGTCAACAAGAAGGTATTGATTATAATGAAACTTTTGCTCCAGTCGCGAGGTTAGAATCTATTCGTCTTCTTGTATCTTTTGCTATTAATCATTCTATCAAATTATACCAAATGGATGTCAAGAGTGCATTTCTTAATGGTTATATTTCAGAAGAAGTGTATGTCAATCAACCTCCAGGCTTTGAAAACTTAAATTTTCCAGAACATGTTTTTAAACTTAAGAAATCCTTATATGGACTTAAACAAGCTCCCAGAGCTTGGTATGAACGCTTAAGCAATTTTCTTCTGGAACAAAATTTTATCAGAGGGAAAGTTGATTCTACACTCTTCTGTAAAAACCTTAATAATGATCTCATGATATGCCAAATTTATGTTGATGATATTATTTTTGGTTCTGCTAATATCTCTGTTTGCCAAGAATTTTCTAAGTTAATGCAGGCAGAATTTGAAATGAGTCTAATGCAAGAACTAAAGTTCTTTCTGGGAATTCAAATTAATCAAACTCCAGAAGTCACGTACGTCCATCAAAGTAAATACATTAAAGACGTTCTGAAGAAGTTTGACATGACTGAATGCAACTCTGCAAAGACTCCCATGCACCCAACTTGCATTCTGGAGAAGGAAGAGGTAAGCAACAAGGTTTGTCAGAAGCTCTATCGAGGTATGATAGGCTCTCTTCTCTATCTGACTGCTACTCGTCCTGATATTCTCTTTAGCGTCTGTCTTTGTGCCAGATTCCAATCAGATCCTAGAGAATCTCATTTAACAGCTGTTAAGAGAATTCTTAAGTATCTGAAAGGAACTCCTAACCTGGGCCTGATGTATGAGAAAACATCAGAGTATAGACTCTCGGGTTATTGTGATGCAGATTATGCAGGAGATAGAATAGAACGAAAAAGCACATCTGGGAATTGCCAGCTTCTGGGAAACAATCTAATCTCCTGGGCTAGCAAAAGACAGTCAACTATTGCTCTATCAACTGCAGAAGCAGAATACATCTCAGCATCACTGTGCACAACTCAGATGCTCTGGATGAAGCATCAGCTAGAAGATCTTCAGATATTTGAGAGTAACATTCCTATCTTTTGTGATAATACTGCTGCTATTTGTTTAAGTAAGAATCCTATTCTACATTCCAGAGCCAAACACATAGAAATAAAACATCATTTTATCAGAGACTATGTTCAGAAAGGGATAGTAACATTAAAGTTCATTGATACAGAACATCAATGGGCAGATATCTTTACTAAGCCTCTAGCTGAAGATAGATTTCTTTTTATATTAGAAAATCTGAACATTAAAAATTGCCCTGAGTAAAATTTGGCTCTGAACATGTAAAATGAGACTCTGATAAAAACAAATACACTTCTGCCTCTGACTCTGATACTTCTACAAGTTAAGAAGATATCTGAGTTAGAAATCTTCAGAAACCAATCCTTTGATATTCCTGAAGATCAGATACATCAACACGTGGAGCATTAAATGTCTAACCCTAGAACTTCTAGACAGCTGTCAATAGAAATCAAAGGTCAGAACGTTTGAAATCTCCTAGAGCAGTGTGCGTACTGTTGGGATTAGACATTCATTTATTAGCTGTAATCATTTTTCCCCCCAAGCGTGCTATTTTGAGTGTTGTGTCTAACGCATTCTGAGGTGTCGTTTTGCATGTGTTTTACTTAGAGTATATAAACAATTTCTCTCACATTTCACACTTATCACTCTCACTCACTCTAAAACCCTAAACCCTCTCTCGAGCATTCTCTGCAAGTTTCTTCATCTTCATCAATCTTCATCTTCTTCTTTACAATGGATGCTCAACAACAACAACTGTTCAACTACTCACAGCAAATGGAGTCTAGTTCCACCGCTCAAACCTCTACTGTTCCAACTCCAACCGTCACCGGTGTTTCTATAACCCCTGTTTTTCAAGAACCCCACATTCTTGACCGAGAACGCCACATAAACCTTTCAACTCCCTTTGAAGGTTTGGATGTTTTGTGTGAATCTTTGGTTGATTTTGACAACCTAAGAAGAAATGGCGTTGATCTTACTAAGGAACTTCGTCAACAAGGTTGGGAAACCTACTTCAACAGGCTTTATGGTCCTATCTACCCTCTTCTGGTCAAGGAATTCTGGAGACATGCTGATGCAGATGACCAATTCATTGTCTCTTTTGTTCTAGGGGTAAAGATTGTTATCACTGAAGCATCAATTGCCTCCTTGTTGAATATGGAGGAAAGTGGAGGAAAAAGGATTTACAACATTCCTCCCAGGTCTAAGCGCATCACTGAAGTCATCAACCCAACTATCTTCAAACCTAATGTTGAAGGAAACCCCTCTAAGAACAAAGAGCTACACCAGAACCTCCGAGTGTGGCTAAAGATCATTCTGGGTACTATTCACCATCGCCCAGCCTCCAACTCCTCTGATTACATAAATGCTGATCAAAAATGCATTTTATATTGTATTCAGAAGGTTATCCAGATCAACCTCCCTGTTCTTCTCTTCAGATATCTGAGGGATTCTGTCAAAGAAACCAGAAACAATATGAAGCCAAGATCTTACATCCCTCTGGGAAGATTGCTTTCTGATGTCTTCATTGAGCATGGATTGGTTGACCAACTGGAAAAGACCAGATGTATGGATGATCTGGCAATTGACGTTGGGAAGCCTCTGAATGCCAAAAACCTCAAAAGCATGGGAATCATCAAAGAGATTAGAGTCAAGCCCACTCTGGATACATCCTGGGAATCTCTAAAAGATCAGAGGAAGATGCCTCATGGCCTGGCCAGATTCTTCAAGAATGAGCCCAGAGACGCTGTTGCCCTCTATCTTCATCGTCTGTTGGAAGAAGGTTTTGATGTCTCTGATTTCAGCCTCGATGACTGTCTGGACTCTGAAGAAGATTTAGTCAGATACAAGAGAGGTGTTTCTGAGAGGAAGATAGCACCACCAGCAAAGAAGGCCAGACTTGACGGAGCTTCTGGAAGCGGATCTTCAGCTCCTCTGCAAATCTCAACTGGTAAGTCTGTTCCTCCTGTCACCTCTAATCTTCAGATGGCTTCCTCTAACCTTCTCTCCTCTCAACCCATTTTCACCACCTCTGACATAACACCCTCAATCATCAGAACCTCCCAACCTACACCAGTTCTAAACATAGCCAGAACCTTCATTCCTCCCTCTATACCTGCACAAACTCACCAAAGCACTTCTTCTTCTTCTTCATCCTCTGAACCTGAATCACCTCCCTACGTTACTGTTTCCTCTGACCATGAACCCTCTGATCCTGACTCCCCAACAATAGCCACTCTATTTGCTCATAGACTTGCTTCACAACAACCACAACAAACAACTTCACTTCCACAACAACAAACAACCACCATACCCTCTGACATTCAACCATCTGATCCCCACACCTCTGATATCATCCCACCAATCCTTCCCGCTGTCCCAGAACCAGAATCTGAACCTTTAGATTTAAACCCACTTTATGCTTCATCCCCCAGTCTTCAACCAGAAGCAGAATCTGAACCCCAACTTGAGTCAGAATCTGAACCTCAAACCTTGAATCTCAGCCCTCCACCTCATACCTCTGAACCAGAACCTGAACCTGAGCTTTCTAAACCTACCCTTAAGGAAGCCATCTTTATGATTGCAGAGGCTTCAGCTCAAAAGGTTGATTCTCTGGTCCTTAACTCTGAAATCAGTGATGATCCTGATTCTGTAAGGACACACTGGAACAGAGTCATTGGCTGGATGACATCTGAATCCTTTAGGCTGAAGAGCATATCTGAACAAGTCAGAAATGACTACATCAGAGATGCTGAGACAAGACTCCAGGAGAGACTTGCCAGAGAGGCTGAAGCCAGAAGGCTAGAGGAGGAGAGGTTGGCTAAGGAAGCTGAAGAAGAAGCAAAAAGACTAGAGGAAGAAAGACTGGCAAAAGAAGCAGAAATCCTAAGGCAACAAGAAGCTGAAGCTAAGGCTCTGGCAGATGCAGAAGCTCAAGCTGCTGCAGAAGCTGAAGCCCAGCAGGCTCTGACTCAGGGGGAGTCTTCAACTGCTGTTCCCATGATTCTTCAGACTTTGAAGGACCTTAAGGAAGATCAGAATATCCTCCGAGACAGAATGGACAAGCAAGATACGGTCAATGAGAACATTCAGAAGATGCTTGCCATGATCTTGCAGAAATTGCCTCAGAACCCTTAGGCACTTAGGATTTTATGTTTTGCTTGCCTTCTTGTTTTTGCTTTCTTGTTTTGTTGACTCTGATGTCTTGTGTTCTCTTGGTTTTCGTTTCTGCTATATTTTAATACAATGTTTTGTTTTTCTCTTCAATTATTTATTTGCTATGTCTTTTTGATTCTGACAAAAAGGGGGAGAAATCATTAAATAGCTCTGATGAAAATTGTCTAAAAACCTTAAGCACTCTGCAACAATTATAGAAATGGCTCTGATAAAAATAACTCTGATTAAATAGCTCTAACATTAAATTTAAGAAATTGCAGAAAGTTTTCAGAAATCTCATTACTTGGAAAGCTCTGGTAAGAACTTCTGAACTCCCTAGCACTAACTCAGGGGGAGCTTTTGTCTATCTGATCTTATTTTATTCATGTTTCATCTGCTATTTTAAGTTGTTTTGTCATCATCAAAAAGGGGGAGATTGTAAGAACAAAATTGTTCTACAACAGATTCCTTGATTTTGATGATAACAAAGGATGAAACCAAAAATGGCACCCTAACGAAAAGTTTCTAAGTGTGCAGGGTTCTAAAGAAAGAAGTAATAAATCTGATGATGTCATCAGATGCACAACAAGATCAGATACAAATTCTCAAGTATCAGAAGCATCTGAAGTGGAATCTCGTTCAAGAAAGTCTGACTCTGGACAAAACTACAAAGTATCAGAAGCATCTGAACATGAAGTAAAGTCTAGAAGCTCTAACTCTGAACAACGCCCTCTGAAGAATCTATTTAGATCAACATCAGAAGCAAGATTCCTAGTTTCTCCAGTTACACAAATACTCTGATTATGGATTTGCTAATCATGAAGAAGTAACGTTCAAGTCAAGTAAAGATTTTTAAATAGATTTCCTAAACAGAGAAAGAGACGTTAATCTCCACTTCCAAGAGAAAAGATACTACTTGTGGTAAGTAGTCACTTCAAAGATGAAAAGTTAAACTGCAGAAGCTATTTAAGTGATGGAGTAAACTCAGTTTAATATCCACCAGATTCAACCACTACTTCAACTCATATATAAATAGAGCTGCAATCAACATTCAGTAACAAGAAATCAACTAGTCAAAACTATACTGAATTATTTCACGCTCAAGAAAATCATCTTTGCTCTCAAAGAATTTCACTAAGCTTTTGCTTATTAAGTGAAAAATCTGTTCTTAAGTTTGTAATACTTGCTTTCTTAGAAGCACTCTAGATTACATATCTTGTATCTTTTATTTGTTTGATTTCCTCAAGTGACTCTGTGTAGTCTGTAGACTTGAGAAGACTAAGAGATTTTCTTCTCTCTTAGGTGTTGTTTGTAATCTTTCAAGATTAGTGGATTAAGTCCTTGTTGAAGGCGAAATCACCTTGGCCGGGTGGACTGGAGTAGCTTTGTGTTATAAGCGAACCAGTATAAAATCATTGTGTGATTTTCTTTTTGGAAAAGCGCTTATTTTTCAAACAATTCAAACCCCCCCTTTCTTGTTTTTCTCACCTTCACTATAAATTAAAAGGTCACCGTAGAGTTAAAGTTATTGGTTGGCACATTCTCAACAAATGGTATACCTGTGAGAAGTGAGCTCAGCAAAAGCGGCATTAACTGTCCCATATTGTGCCCCCAAGGGGCTTATTATAGAGGAAACAAAACCCATGTGAAATTGGGGAACCAGATGCAAATGTCGAAGACGTCGTGGATGCAGCCTCTGCCGCAGCTGCAGCAGCTATCAACACAGCTGTTGTCGATGCAGCAGCATCTTCTGCAAATTCTGCTCTGGAAGACCAGATCAATGCTAGGGCACTTAGGCTTAGTTATGTTTTCATAATGGCATATCTTCTTGTGAATAATTTGCATAAATAATAAATGCATTTAATCATGTCGTGTAACTGCAGTTCATAAGCTACCACATAATTAAACATGTATTAAGTATTTTAAGAGAGACCCTAAATGGAGGGGGTCAAAAGTGCATTTAAGTAGGGATGACAATGGATAGGGTTTGTACTCGTGTCTTATGGGTATGTAAGTACCCATACCCGTACATGTGACCCGCATTCCTATTAAAAATAAATAGATCAATTATAAGCTATCATATAATTTAAGTTTTAAAAAATATTAAAAAGTTTTCAAACAATTTATTGTTGAAATAAACGAACACTTATATTAAATATGTAATGGTTTAACATTATATACGTTTTATAATTGATAGACATATATTTTTATATAATAATATAAATTAAAACATATAATATAAATATAAATACATAAATATATAATATGCAGGTATATGGGCGGGATGGGTACCAAGGTGCTCATACCCACTTATTTTTGTGGGTAAACCCGAGCTCATGCACGTATCCATTTTTACGGATTTTCACTCTATCCATTGTGGGTAAATTTGCAGGTGCCCATTGGGGATGAGTCAAATTGTCATCCTTACCTTTAATGATATTTTGAGAAGAAAAAAATATGGATAGAAATTTGAAGACTTTTAAGACAATACTTTTTTTAGACAGTCTATTAGTCACTTATTGTTTTGGTTAAAAATAAATGCATTATTCAAATGTTAAATATGATTTTAATCTTTCTAAATATATCGATTTTGAATTTTAATCCCTCTGATCTGGGTGATTCTCAAGGCTTATAACAAAATGTTGTAGTTGCATGTCTCTATTATCCTGATATTTTATTGTTTGTCTTATCATTTTCATATGTGTTTTTATTTCGATTCGTTGAGTCTCTTTCATGATTGCATTTTTCATATTTTGCGTGCATAAAGTTTTGATTAAATTTGATTTTGATTTAAATGCTCTTTGATCAATGACATACGATAGTGAAATGAAACCACCTTGTATTTTTGGACAAAATTTAATTCAAGGTAAAATCTGTAAAAGCTTTTGAAAATTTGAGATTATACAAGATTGATTTGAATCAGACAGTTTTACATTGAATTCGTTATTCTTATCAAATTGGATAATAGCTCAACTCAGGAATTTGATATTGATCAAAGTTTTTACTTGAATCAAAATTTATACATGATTCGAGTCAATTTCAATTTTCACAAATCATGGTTAATTTTGTTTGATTTGATTCAAATCAAATTTTCAACGTGATCCGAATCAAATTATTTTGCCTAAAAATCTTGTCAGTTATGGGCAATTTGATTCAAAACACTTTTTATTCTTGATTCGAATCAGAAGGCTTGTGAATTGAATCACATATTCCTTGTTTCAAATTAATTTGCACTTTTTTCAAAATTTAGGTATTTCTTTCATTTCACCTCATATTTGCTCATATGATTCAAATCATATTTTTCTTGATTCGAATCTAACTATATTTTTTCAACCATTTTGTAGAATATATAAATCATTTATTGTCATCACTCAAACATAATATACATAATTTTGTTAAGATTTTTCAGTGTCATTTTGTGTGAAAATCAATTTCTTCTATTTTGAGTGTTCAAAGTTTTGTTACGAATTTCTCACATCTTCAACTTCAATTGAGTTCAGATCTTGATAAGTAAAGTTATGAGATTGATTGAATGAGACGCGTACTTGAAACTAGCAGTTCTTTGAGATCTTGTTGAGTTTTCAGGTTGTTAGTAAAAAAGGGGATTGTCAATGTTGGTGATAAATTCCATTGAATAGAAACAGGTTCTTCTCTATACCATTGTCTTAGTAGTAACTGAGTGAAAGGCTACAGATAAGATGGAGTTCTTCTCGGATCTTTAAACAATATCACTGCCCAAAAAATCGGTAGGATCGGTAGGATCAAGAGATTTATAACTATACACAAAAACTTTGAACAAAATTGATGTTATTGAAAGGTTTTCTAATGGTGATAATGTATTTTTTTTATTTGTTTCATCCATCATTTTATGTTATAGGTTATATCTTACTGATTCAATAGATCTCGCAGTTTTAATGATTCAAGACGATGAATTCTATGAAATTGGTAGTCTTATATTTTTCAAAATCTTAGTGACACTTTTGCAAAGTTATTGCAAAAATAGTAACACTTTTATACTTATTGGTTGTCTTTGTTTAGATTGTGCTAGTTTGTTTTCTTGATTTTTGTCCATATATGTCCTTAATTACGTTGTGCTTGTTGATTTTTTAAATCAAATGGATTATTTTGGGATTTTAGTGTGTTTGTTTTAAATTTATGGTATTTTAGTTATGTTGTTTTATTTATGTTGAAAAATATGACATTTACATTAAGACAAACACACTAAAATCCCAAAATAATACATTTGGTTTTAAAAAAATTCAGCCTCTTTGGTAATGATTAATAATTTTGTAAATTATGTAGTAAATTGAATTGTAAACATAAGTTGGTCCGCCCCGCTCCGTCCCACTTTTGGACAGGCTTAAATGGGGCGGGACTAAACGGGACAGGTCGCCCGCTTTGCCACCCCTAGTCGTAATATTATAGACGGAGTTGAAGAAATTGAAATTTCTGAGAAAGAAAATATTGTGATTTCTAGTCAAAATATTGAGATAAATGGAGTTTTACAAGAAAGTGGTGAGGGTGACACTGTTAAGGAGTCAAATATTGTTCTTTTTGTTGGTCAAATTTTTTTTTGTGAGGAAGAAGCGTTTGTTTTTTTATAAGAGATATGCATATCAACACGGGTTCTCAGTTCGAAAAGGTAGATTCATCAAAAAAAATGGAATTGTGAGTAGGCGTGATTTCTTTTGCCATCATGAAGGTAGAACTTCCTTGAAAATCATAGAACCATTGAAAGAACAAAGAAATATATAATCAACTAGATGCGAATATAAAGCTCATTTGTGAATTTATTTGCAAAAAAACTCATGATATGTTTCTAAGTGATTGGCAAGTTACAACCTTTATTGTTGAATATAATCATACTTTGCTAACTCAATCAGAAGTGCGGTTCTTACCGGCTAACCGAATTATCTCAGATGATTATTCTGAACGAATTTTCTTGTTAAAGGAAGGTGGGTTTTCAGTTAGACAATTAATGTGTGTCATAGAGCTAGAAAAAAATGTGGAGCATGGTTATCTTCCATTTATTGAAAAAGGATGTTCGCAATATGTTTTTGAAAGTCAAGAAAAAAGTTGAAATAACCGATGTTGTTGATCTTCTTAAGTATTGTGAGGATGCAAAAAAGAGTTGCTCTAAACTTCAGTATGCATATACACTTGATGAAGAAAGAAGGTTAAAGCATATATTTTGGTCTCATACTTATTGTTTTGATTGGTACCAAGAATATGGCGATATTGTTGTGTTTGATACTACATACAAGGTTAATTATTATGAAATGTCATTTGGAATTTTTGTGGGTGTGAATAGTCATGGAAAGACTATACTTTTTGGATGTGCACTCTTACAAAATGAAAAAACTTATGCATTTCGTTGGTTGATGAAGGTAACTTTTAAGCTTAATTTCATAATTTTTCTTACATCATTTGTTATTGTTGTAAGAACAAAAACTGTGATACAACAGATTCCTTGATTTTGATGATAACAAAGGATGAAACCAAAAATGGCACCCTAACGAAAAGTTTCTAAGTGTGCAGGACTCTGATGACATCATCAGATACAATACCAGATCAGAAGCATATTATCAAATGATCAGAAGCTCTGAAGTAGAAACAAGCTCAAGAAAGTCTAACTCTGAACTAAACAACAAGTATCAGAAGCATCTGAACAAGAAGTAAGTCCTAGAACCTCTGACTCTGAACAACGCTATCTGAAGAATCTATTTAGATCAACATCAGAAGCAAGATTCCAAGGTTCTCCAGAAACACAAATACTCTGATTATGGATTTGCTAATCATGAAAGAGTAACGTTGAAGACAAGTAAAGATTTTCAAATGGATTTCCTAATTGAGAAAGAGACGTTAATCTCCAATCTCAATAAAGAAAATACTACTTGTGGTAAGTAGTCATTTCAGAAGAAAAAGTCATCCTGCTTTAGCTAAATATGTGATGGCGTAACTTCATCTCAATATCCACCAGTTTCAACTACTACTTCAACTGATCTATATAAAGGATTGCAAATCAACTTTCAGCAACACACGAGAGAACAATCAGCAAGCCAACAAGCCAAAATTATACTGAAACACCAAGTCAAGAAAAACACTCTTCTCTCTAAGATCTTCACGAAGCTTTTGCTTATAACGTGAAAAACTCTTGTTCTTAATACTGTAATATTTGCTTTCTTAGAAGCACTCTAGATTACATAAATCTTTCATTTATTGTTTGTTTGATTTCCTCAAGTGACTTAGTGTAGTCTGTAAACTTGAGAGGACTAAGAGATTTTTCTCTTAGGCGTTGTTTGTAATCTTTCAAGATTAGTGGATTAAGTCCTTGTTGAAGGCGAAATCACCTTGGCCGGGTGGACTGGAGTAGCTTTGTGTTATAATCGAACCAGTATAAAATCCTTGTGTGATTTTCATTTTGAAAAGCGCTTATTTTTCAAACAATTCAAACCCCCCCTTTCTTGTTTTTCTCACCTTCAATTGGTATCAGAGCTCCGGCTCTGTTATTGATTTTCTAATCAAACACTTAACCGTGTAGAGAGATCCAGTACGAGAAAAACAATGACCCACTCAAATGAAAGAGATTCCTACAATGCCAAGCCTCCTGTTTTTGATGGAGAAAAATTTGATTACTGGAAAGATAGAATCGAAAGTTTCTTTCTGGGTTATGACGCTGACCTCTGGGACATTGTCACAGATGGATACACACCTCCAGTCTTAAATGGAGCTGAAGTTCCCAGAAGCAAAATGTCAGAAGATCAGAAACGTGTCTTCAAAAATCACCACAAGGCCAGAACAATACTTCTAAATGCTATATCATACAACGAATATGAAAAAATCACCAACAGAGAGACAGCCAAAGATATACTTGACTCTCTGAAGATGACCCATGAAGGAAACTCACAAGTCAAGGAGACGAAGGCTCTGGCGCTTATCCAGAAATATGAAGCCTTCAAAATGGAAGATGACGAAGCTATAGAGGCTATGTTTTCTAGATTTCAAACTCTTATTGCAGGTCTTAAAGTGTTAGACAAAGGATACACGACTGCAGATCATGTTAAGAAGATAGTCAGAAGTCTGCCAAAGAAATGGAGACCTATGGTTACTGCTCTAAAGCTGTCAAAGGATCTGAACAATATCAGCCTTGAAGAACTTGTTAGTTCTCTCAGAAGCCATGAGATAGAACTAGAGGAGGATGAGCCTCAGAAAAGGAACAAGTCCGTAGCGCTTAAGTCCAGATCTGAAAGACGGAAGCCTGACAGAACCAAAGCTCTCCAGGCAGAAGCTGAAGATACTGACGATTCTGAACCAGAAGACTCTGATGATGAAGAAGAGTTGTCCCTACTAACCAGAAGAGTCAAGCAACTCTGGAAAAAGAGGAACAACAACTTCAGAAGACCAAGACCCAGAGGGGATCGATCAGAGTCAACTTCAAAAGGTAAAGCTAACAAAGATATTACCTGTTATGAATGTAAAGAAACAGGTCATTACAGAAATGAATGCCCCAAGTTGAAGAAAGACAACCCTAGAAAAGAAAGCTTCAAGAAAAACACCTTCAGAACAAAGAAAGGACTGATGGCTACCTGGGATGACAGTGAATCTGGATCATCAGAATCTGACTCTGATGAACAAGCCAACGTAGCACTTATGGCTACCACATCCAGCTGTTCAGACGAAGAATCTGAAGAGGTATTTTCTAAACTTTCTAGATCTGACTTAGAATCATGTTTGTCAGAAACTCTTACTTCTTATCAGAAATTAAAACAAAAGTTTAAAAACGTTAAAGGCTGTCTTAAAGCAAAATTTGAAGAGTGTAGTGAACTTGAGATAACAATTCTATCACAAGAAGATACAATCAAATCTTTAATGTTAGAAAGAGATGAAGCAAAAATAAAATTAGAAGAAACGTTATCTCAAGCACCACAAATTTCAAATAAAATTATTTACAAATATGAAGAAGCCTTTCAAGAATTTCTGAAGAATGGGATAGATAGGAATATTATGGCATCCATGATTTATGGAGTAAGTCAAAACAATAAAAGGGGAATTGGGTATGATCCTAATGAAAATAAAACTTCTGCAAGTGATAAAATTAAATCTCCTTTTTCATATCACTACACACACACACAAGAACACAAATTTAAAAATGCTAGAAGACCCAAAGTTGTAAGAAACTCTGGGAAAACTAATCTAAAAGGACCCAAGAGATTCTGGGTACCGAAAGATAAGATTATCTATGTTGCAGATATCCTATGCAGCAAAGTTCAGACACCAGTCATGGTACCTGGACTCTGGATGCTCGCGACACATGACGGGAAGAAAGTCTAT
The DNA here is from genome assembly GCF_024323335.1 of Lathyrus oleraceus. Taxonomy (NCBI): domain Eukaryota; kingdom Viridiplantae; phylum Streptophyta; class Magnoliopsida; order Fabales; family Fabaceae; genus Lathyrus; species Lathyrus oleraceus. The sequence goes on along the minus strand of NC_066582.1, from coordinate 494,824,592 downwards.
GTTCCAAAGTCTGGAACTTAAAGACGCTGGATTTGTAGGCTTCGGAGGAGATCAGAAAGGAAGGATCAGAGGCTCCGGAACTATTGGTAATGGTACTCTTCCCTCTATATCTGATGTTCTTTATGTAGAAGGATTAATGCATAACTTGTTATCCATAAGTCAATTAAGTGATAACGGTTATGATGTAATCTTCAATCAAAAAACATGTAAAGCCATTAATCAGAACGATGGCTCTGTCCTTTTCACAGGCAAGAGGAAAAACAACATTTACAAAATAAATCTTTCTGAGTTAAAAGATCAAAATGTTAAATGTCTAATGTCAGTTCATGAAGAGCAATGGGTATGGCATAGACGCTTAGGCCACATTAGCATGAGGAAACTTTCTCAGCTAACTAAACTCGAGTTAGTCAGAGGCCTACCTAAACTGAAGTTTTCTTCAGATGCTCTGTGTGAAGCTTGTCAGAAAGGAAAATTTTCAAAAACATCTTTTAAAAAGAAAAATGTTGTTTCTACCTCTAAGCCTCTGGAACTTCTTCACATTGACTTATTTGGTCCTGTGAAAACAGCATCAGTTAATGGAAAGAAGTATGGACTAGTCATTGTTGATGATTACAGTCGCTGGACATGGGTAAAATTCCTAAAGCACAAGAGTGAGTCTCACTCTGTATTCACAAGTTTCTGTTCCAAAGTGCAAAAAGAATTTGACTCTAAAATTATTAGAGTCAGAAGTGATCATGGTGGGGAATTTGAAAACAAAGATTTTGAAGAATTATTTGATTCTAATGGAATATCCCATGATTTCTCCTGCCCTAGAACTCCACAACAAAATGGAGTTGTAGAGAGGAAGAATAGGACACTCCAAGAGATGGCCAGAACCATGATCAATGAAACTAATGTAGCAAAGCACTTTTGGGCAGAAGCTGTAAATACAGCGTGTTACATTCAGAATAGAATCTCTATAAGACCTATTCTAGAAAAGACTCCCTATGAACTGTGTAAAGGAAGAAAACCCAACATCTCATATTTTCATCCTTTTGGATGCTCTTGTTTTATATTAAATACTAAAGAACATCTGAACAAGTTTGATTCCAAAGCACAGAAAGGTATTATTTTAGGATACTCAGAACGCTCTAAAGGCTACAGAGTATACAACACAGAAACCAAAATTGTGGAGGAATCAATTCATGTCAGATTTGATGATAAGCTTGACCCTGAAAAGTCAAAGCTAGTTGAAAAGTTTGCAGATTTGGAGATCACTCTGGTAGAATCTGAGAAAACTCCAGAAGCAACTGTCACTCAAGACTCTGAAGAAATTAAATCTCCAGAAATTCCGAGGAAGGTCAAAAGTCGCATTAACGTATCTGAAGATTTGATTTTGGGAAACAAAGATGAACCTGTTAGAACCAGATCTACTTTCAGAACTTCTGAAGATATTCCTCTGGGACTAGTGTCTCTGATTGAGCCTACGTCCTGTGATGAAGCTCTTCAAGATAACGATTGGGTGGCAGCTATGCAAGAAGAATTAGATCAATTCTCCAAGAATGATGTCTGGGATCTCGTTCCTAAACCCATAGGCACTCATGTCATTGGAACCAGATGGGTTTTCAGAAACAAGCTGAACGAGAAAGGAGAAGTTGTCAGAAACAAAGCACGACTGGTAGCTCAAGGTTATAGTCAACAAGAAGGTATTGATTATAATGAAACTTTTGCTCCAGTCGCGAGGTTAGAATCTATTCGTCTTCTTGTATCTTTTGCTATTAATCATTCTATCAAATTATACCAAATGGATGTCAAGAGTGCATTTCTTAATGGTTATATTTCAGAAGAAGTGTATGTCAATCAACCTCCAGGTTTTGAAAACTCAAATTTTCCAGAACATGTTTTTAAACTTAAGAAATCTTTATATGGACTTAAACAAGCTCCCAGAGCTTGGTATGAACGATTAAGCAATTTTCTTCTGGAACAAAATTTTATCAGAGGGAAAGTTGATTCTACACTCTTCTGTAAAAACCTTAATAATGATCTCATGATATGCCAGATTTATGTTGATGATATTATTTTTGGTTCTGCTAATATCTCTGTTTGCCAAGAATTTTCTAAGTTAATGCAGGCAGAATTTGAAATGAGTTTAATGCAAGAACTAAAGTTCTTTCTGGGAATTCAAATTAATCAAACTCCAGAAGTCACGTACATTCATCAAAGCAAGTACATTAAAGACGTTCTGAAGAAGTTTGACATGACTGAATGCAATTCTGCAAAAACTCCCATGCACCCAACTTGCATTCTGGAAAAGGAAGAGGTAAGCAACAAGGTTTGTCAGAAGCTCTATCGAGGTATGATAGGCTCTCTTCTCTATCTGACTGCTACTCGTCCTGATATTCTCTTTAGTGTCTGTCTTTGTGCCAGATTCCAATCAGATCCTAGAGAATCTCATTTAACAGCTGTTAAGAGAATTCTTAAGTATCTGAAAGGAACTCCTAACCTGGGTCTGATGTATGAGAAAACATCAGAGTATAGACTCTCGGGTTATTGTGATGCAGATTATGCAGGAGATAGAATAGAACGAAAAAGCACATCTGGAAATTGCCAGCTTCTGGGAAACAATCTAATCTCCTGGGCTAGCAAAAGACAGTCAACAATTGCTCTATCAACTGCAGAAGCAGAATATATCTCAGCATCACTGTGCACAACTCAGATGCTCTGGATGAAACATCAGCTAGAAGATCTACAAATCTTTGAGAGTAACATTCCTATCTTTTGTGATAATACTGCTGCTATTTGTTTAAGTAAGAATCCCATTCTACATTCCAGAGCCAAACACATAGAAATAAAACATCATTTTATCAGAGACTATGTTCAGAAAGGGATAGTAACATTGAAGTTCATTGATACAGAACATCAATGGGCAGATATCTTTACTAAGCCTCTAGCTGAAGATAGATTTCTTTTTATCTTAGAAAATCTGAACATTAAAAATTGCCATGAGTGAAAAATGGCTCTGAAAATGTAAAATGTGAATCTGATGTAAACAAATGTACTTCTGCCTCTGACTCTGATACTTCTACCAAGTTAAGAAGATATCTGAGTTAGAAATCTTCAGAAACCAATCCTTTGGTATTCCTGAAGATCAGATACATCAACACGTGGAGCACTAAACGTCTAACCCTAGAACTTCTAGACAGCTGTCAAAAGAAATCAAAGGTCAGAACGTTTGAAATCTCCTAGAGCAGTGTGCGTACTGTTGGGATTAGACATTCATTTATTAGCTGTAATCATTTTTCCCCCCAAGCGTGCTATTTTGATTTTTGTGCTAACGCTGGAATGTGTGTCGTTTTGCATGTGTTTGAACTTAGGTATATAAACACTTTTCTCACATTTCACACACTTATCACTCTCACTCACTCTAAAACCCTAAACCCTTCTCTCAGCATTCTCTGAAAAGTTCTTCAATCTTCATCTTCTTCTTCTTCATGGATGCTCAACAACAAGAAGTTTTTAACTTCTCTCAACAGATGGAATCTAGTTCTAATCCCCAAACCTCAAACACTCAAACACCAACCGTTACAGGCGTCACCATAACCCCTGTTTACAAAGAACCTCACGTTCTTGACCGTGAACGCCACATTAACCTTTCAACCCCCTTTGAAGGTTTGGACGTGTTGTGTGAATCATTGGTTGATTTCGACAACCTAAGAAGAAATGGCGTTGATCTAACTGGAGAACTGCGTCAACAAGGGTGGGAGAACTATTTCCAAAGACTCTATGGTCCAATCTACCCTCTTCTGGTCAAGGAGTTCTGGAGACATGCAGATGCAGATGACAACTTCATCGTCTCATTTGTTCTGGGAGTGAAGATAGTTATCACAGAAGGGTCCATTGCCTCTCTGTTGAATATGAAAAGAAGTGGAGGAAAAAGGATTTACAACATTCCTCCTAGGTCAAAACGCATAACAGATGTGATAAACCCAACAATCTTCAAACCCAATGTTGAAGGAAACCCCTCTAAGAACAAGGAGCTACACCAGAACCTCAGAGTGTGGCTGAAGATTATTCTGGGAACTATCCACCACCGTCCAGCCTCCAACTCTTCTGATTACATTAATGCAGACCAGAAATGCATTTTGTACTGCATCCAGAAAGGTGTGAAGATCAACCTCCCTGCTCTCCTCTTCAGATATCTGAGAGATTCAGTCAGAGAAACCAGGAATAACATGAAGCCCAGATCCTATATTCCTCTGGGAAGATTGCTATCTGACGTCTTCATTGAGCATGGACTGGTAGATGAGCTGGAAAAGACCAAGTTGATGGATGATCTGGCAATTGATGTGGGGAAGCCTCTGAATGCCAGAAACCTCAAGAGTATGGGGATAATCAAGAAAATACAAGTCAAGCCAACTCTGGATACATCTTGGGATAGTTTGAAAGATCAGAGGAAGATGCCTCATGGCCTTGCCAGATTCTTCAAGAACGAACCCAGAGACGCTGTTGCCCTCTATCTTCATCGTCTGCTAGAAGAAGGTGTTGATGTCTCTGATTTCAGCCTCGATGACTGTCTGGACTCTGAAGAAGATTTAGTCAGATACAAGAGAGGTATTTCTGAAAAGAAGATAGCACCACCAGCAAAGAAGGCCAGACTTGAAGGAGCTTCTGGAAGCGGATCTTCAGCTCCTCTGCAATTTTCTACTGGTAAGTCTGTTCCTCCTGCTACCTCTGAATTTTTGATGGCTTCCTCTAACCCTCTCTCTTCACAACCCATTTATACCACCTCTGACATTACACCCTCAATCACCAGAACCTCCCAACCAACACCAGTTCTAAACATAGCAAGAACATTCATACCTCCCTCTAACCCTGCTCAAACCCACCTAAGCACTTCTTCTTCTTCATCCTCTGAACCTGAGTCACCTCCATATGTTTCCCTCTCTTCTGATCCTGAATTTTCTGACCCTAATTCTCCAACCATAGCTACACTTTATGCCCATAGACTTGCTTCACAACAAACACAAACCACAGAACCTGAAATAACTTCACCACTACAACAAACAACCACCATACTTTCTGAAAACCAACCCTCTGACCATCCCACTTCTGATATCACCCCACCAAACATTCCCGTTGTACCTGAAGAAGACTCTAATCATTTAGACCTAAACCCTCTTTATGCTTCTTCCCAAACATCTGAACCTTCACCAGAAGCAGAATCTGAACCTCAACCTGAATCAGACTCTGCACCTCAAACCTTAAATCTCAGCCCTCCAAACTTTCCACCTCATACCTCTGAACCAGAACCTCAACCTGAACTTTCTAAACCTACCCTTAAGGAAGCCATCTTAATGATTGCAGAGGCTTCAGTTCAAAAGGTTGATTCTCTAGTCACAAACTCTGAAATCAGTGATGATCCTACATCTGTAAGGACACACTGGAACAGAGTCATTGGCTGGATGAATCTGAGTCCTTTAGGCTGAAGAGTATCTCTGAACAAGTCAGAAATGGCTACATCAGAGATGCTGAGGCAAGACTCCAGGAGAGACTTGCCAGAGAAACTGAAGCCAGAAGGCTAGAGGAAGAGAGGTTGGCCAAGGAAGCTGAAGAAGAAGCAAAAAGGCTAGAGGAAGAAAGACTTGCTAAGGAAGCTGGACTCCTAAGGCAAAAGGAAGCTGAAGCCAAGGCTCTGGCAGATGCAGAAGCACAAGCTGCTGCAGAAGCTGAAGCTCAGCAGGCTCTAACTCTGGGGGAGTCCTCTTCTGTGATTCCTACGGTTCTTCAGACTCTGAAAGAACTCAAGCAAGATCAGAATGAACTCCGGGCCAGAATGGACAAGCAAGATACTGTCGACGAAAACATCCAGAATATGCTTGCTATGCTGCTTCAGAGAATGCCTCCGCCTCCGAACCCTTAGGCACTTAGGAGTTATTTGTTTTTGCTTGCCTATTGTTTTTGCTTCTGTCTTCTTTTGGATCTGATGTTTTTCTTGTTCTTTTGACTCTGATGTTTCGTTTGTTGCCTTTGTGCTTCTATCTATGAATTTTAAGTTTTTTTTTCTCTTTATCTATTTTTTCTCTTTACTTATTTTTACTATGTCTTTTTGATTCTGACAAAAAGGGGGAGAAAGTAATTATTAGCTCTGATGAAAATATTGTCTAAAACCATTAAGCATTCTGCAACATTTTTTTTATATATAAACAAAATTATCTAACTTGGACTTAAGAAATTGCAGAAATTCTCAGAAACCTCTGGTAAGAACTTCAGAACCTCTGAACTCCCTAGCACTATCTCAGGGGGAGCTTCTGTCTATCTGATCTAATTTTATTCATGTTTCATCTGCTAATTAAAGTTGTTTTGTCATCATCAAAAAGGGGGAGATTGTAAGAACAAAAATTGTGATACAACAGATTCCTTGATTTTGATGATAACAAAGGATGAAACCAAAAATGGCACCCTAACGAAAAGTTTCTAAGTGTGCAGGACTCTGATGACATCATCAGATACAATACCAGATCAGAAGCATATTATCAAATGATCAGAAGCTCTGAAGTAGAAACAAGCTCAAGAAAGTCTAACTCTGAACTAAACAACAAGTATCAGAAGCATCTGAACAAGAAGTAAGTCCTAGAACCTCTGACTCTGAACAACGCTATCTGAAGAATCTATTTAGATCAACATCAGAAGCAAGATTCCAAGGTTCTCCAGAAACACAAATACTCTGATTATGGATTTGCTAATCATGAAAGAGTAACGTTGAAGACAAGTAAAGATTTTCAAATGGATTTCCTAATTGAGAAAGAGACGTTAATCTCCAATCTCAATAAAGAAAATACTACTTGTGGTAAGTAGTCATTTCAGAAGAAAAAGTCATCCTGCTTTAGCTAAATATGTGATGGCGTAACTTCATCTCAATATCCACCAGTTTCAACTACTACTTCAACTGATCTATATAAAGGATTGCAAATCAACTTTCAGCAACACACGAGAGAACAATCAGCAAGCCAACAAGCCAAAATTATACTGAAACACCAAGTCAAGAAAAACACTCTTCTCTCTAAGATCTTCACGAAGCTTTTGCTTATAACGTGAAAAACTCTTGTTCTTAATACTGTAATATTTGCTTTCTTAGAAGCACTCTAGATTACATAAATCTTTCATTTATTGTTTGTTTGATTTCCTCAAGTGACTTAGTGTAGTCTGTAAACTTGAGAGGACTAAGAGATTTTTCTCTTAGGCGTTGTTTGTAATCTTCCAAGATTAGTGGATTAAGTCCTTGTTGAAGGCGAAATCACCTTGGCCGGGTGGACTGGAGTAGCTTTGTGTTATAAGCGAACCAGTATAAAATCCTTGTGTGATTTTCATTTTGAAAAGCGCTTATTTTTCAAACAATTCAAACCCCCCCTTTCTTGTTTTTCTCACCTTCAATTGTATCATTTTTTTAATTACATAATTTTTTTGTAGACTTTTATATCTTTGATGAAGAAGCCACCGAAGACTATATTAACATATCAAGATCCATGGATGAAAGAAGCAATTTCAAAAGAGTTGTCATCAACAAAACACAGTTTTTGCATATGGCACATCACTTTCAAGTTTAGTTGTTGGTTTAATGTTATACTTCGAGACAAATATCCAAAATGTTGTTCTGATTTTTATGACTTGTATAAGTTGGAGACACGTGAAAAATTTGAACATCAATGGCCAAAAGTTGTTGTTAAGTATAACTTGCAATCAAATAAACACGTGAAAGGGTTGTATGAAATTAAAAATTATTGGACACTCGCATATCTTCGTAACTATTTCTCTGATTGGAATGACAACCACTGGTAGATCAGAGAGTATTAATGCATTTATCAAAATATTCATAAATTCCCATACAAGTTTAAGTGATTTTACAAAGCAGGTATGTTCTGATATCTAAAATATCATCATTGTTATAATTTATACAATTATGTTTTGATTAATTTAAATTGATTTTAGATTGATTTACGATCAATGATATTAAGCAAAAAGAAGAGCATGACATAATGTTAGAAAAATGCAAAAGATTGAACATGAAGTTGATATCACCTTTGCAAGAGCAATCTCATAGTCTTTTCATAAGTTTCAAGAGGAGTTTGAAAGGTCCATCCAATATTCAATTCATATGAAAATGGTAATGTGTTTGTGTTGCGGTATTATAAAGATGTTAATAGTAGAAAATACATGATCTTTTGAGATGGTAAAATAGTTACATGTAGTTGTAAGCACTTTGAGTTTTAAGGGATATTATGTCTACACAGTATTTTTCTTCATAAAGATTGTCATGAAATCCCTTCTAATTACTTGCCATCACGATGGCGACTTCAAGTATCACATAAGGATGATGAAGTAAATCCCCAACCAATCAATATTATGTTTAAGGACCAAATAATATGTTACAACAATGAAGCTCATGTGAATGATATTGTTCAATGTGTTCCGAGACAAGATCGTCCTAAACCAAGACATCTTAAAAGTGAAAAAGAGCTTTCGCATACCATGAATACTTGTGGATTATGCAAAGACGTAGGACATAATATTGCAACATGTCCTCTAAAAGGAAATATTCAATTTTCTACTCACTAAAAACAGAAAAAAAAAAATTGTCAAAATGCAAGTTTAAATCCAGTTCTTCTAACTAAAACTTATTTTTATTTTATATTAAAAAACTTTCAGCATAACTCTTAACTCTTGCAGCAATATATTATTGAAATTTAAAACAAATCAATTTTATACTAATTTAAAAATAAAAATAAAATAAAATAAAAATGTCTTATGGATGATTCTAAACATTATTGTATTTTAAAGCAAATCAATTTTAAACTAATTTAAAAATAAAAATAAAATAAAATAAAAGTGTCTTATAGATGATTCTAAACATTCTCATTAAATTTAAATTTAGAATGAAAAAAACTGAATATGTATGAAAGGGTAATTTTGTCCTAATCATTTTTAATAAATATAAATTTTAATATTTTAATTACTATAGTTAATTATTATATTTCAAAATAAAGCAGGTGAAATAAATTATCATTAATTGCAGTTCATTAATTGCACTTTAACATGTGCCATGGGGTACAAGATAGCAAAACCCAAATAATATTTCACAATTCCAAATTATTTAAACAATCATCTACATTTTCTAAAACGGATCTCTTTAATTAATATTGCCGATTAATTATGTCCCACTTATTCACCTTTAGTAGGTAAAATTCCATCCATTAGGCTATTAGATTATTTTTACTCAGGTCAATATCGACACAATTCCAATTTGAACTCATGAACAAACAAGCACAAAACAAGCAACAGTATAATACGAGCAACACATAACACAAATGTTTACAATGTCACGCATGAAATAATCAGCTTAACATTGATTAACAAAAACAATGAAAACAAACTGAAAGAAAGAAAAAAAAACAATAATAAACTAGCGAGAACATATAAACAAGAGCTTGAGGAGATATATAGCTTAGACCCTGCAGTACAGCAAACAGAACAAAGTAGAAACTACAACCAAACAAGTCAGTATAGTATGTTCATAAGCCCTCACCCGGTGAATATTAATTAAAAGATTAAATGCAGAAAATCATGTCAAATGCATGTGAAAATGCCAAAAAAAACTCTAGCATTGTTCAGAAACAAAGTGTTGTCAGGTAGAGAAAATATCTCAAATATCCTAGTGACCAATATCTTCTTAGAAGAATCCTCCTTCCTTCAAGATATGCACTATATGTGAATACCCTATTTAGGGTATTCAAGACAACCAACAATGCGACTTAAGAGTTGGAAACTACCCTCTTTGACTATATGATAAAACAATAATCAAATCCATTTGTGATTTCCTCCACAATGTGACCAATTTATGTTGGTATGTTAAGGCTCAGGAGCTTTGGGTGGGGGGTAAAACCATGTGCATACAGTATATTCAATCCTTATCTGCTACTTAATACTCATTCACTTGAGTGATGTATTTTCCAACAATGCAGAGAGGCAAATGGTTATGTGGGCTATGTCAGCAAAGATATAATGCTTCTTTAGCATCATCTTGAATGGAAATAAATATTATGCAAAATCGGGAAAATATTAAGGTGGTAAAGATATTAATGCTTCTTTAGCATTTATCTTGCAGTTGTCAGGACAAAACACTCAAAGAAACAAATAACTCCACCAGCAAATATTACCAGTTCATTGTGCTTTTTTACTTTCTTAGGATGACACCATATCACAAATCCTACAACAGATATACACATCCCAAGAAAGCATCTTTTGACTTTATTAATTCCGTAAGTAGTGTTCTTATTACTACTAACTAGTTAAACATAGTGCTGATTAGTTCACTTCTGTCCTGATCGCAGCACTGTAAAAAAACAATTAATCCAAAGCAACTAAACATCTCTTGAAAGAATCAAAATAGAGAACCAACTTTTTGATAAATTCAGCAGATAAAAATTCCATTAATCCTTAACCAAACAAGAAGGCATCCCTAGCCTTGGTCTCTGTCCAAATGAAAGGAAGAGCAGTGACAAATCTTTAACATTATCTGCCCATAAATGGTATCATAAATCAAGGTTTGATTACACATCACTGCTAAATATTTCTTTTTCCGTCTCTCATTAACTTGACTCCATACAGCACAAAATCAAGAACTGATATATTACATCCCATCCAAAGAAGACCCAAGATAGCTTGGATTGACATGACGCTCTTTTTTGCGACAAATTCCCAAATATATTGCTATAAATAGCAATGTTCCTTTGTCTCCAAATTGTAGGCTTCATAACATCCATAAGCTTCAAAGGCCGTCATCCTATGGCAGCCACTTTATTATAATAGATCTGTTAATAGACAAATTCACTGGTGACCATAATGTCCAACCTTCGCCAGCCCTTGCGAAAAGATAAGAGATACCATTTCGAGTATAGGTATAGCGAAATCTCTAGAAAAATATATCTATACCCTATGCATTCTAATGTAATACACAAAGTTCAATGCCAAAGAGTTATCGGCTTTACTTACCTCAATAATAAGATCCAGATCCACCGCTGCCCATGTAACTGCTACCGCCGCCCGCACCTCTGCCAGAATACATTGACGAATATGAGCTGCCGCCAACCTACATTGCATGAACAATACATAAGAATGTAACATAACATACACAGAAAACTAATTCCTATCGACATTGGGAAAGGACAGGAAAATTACATCACTTCCACGAGAAACGTAATCACCACCATAACTTGACGAGTACATGCCTCCAACATCACTGCCACCATAAGATCCTGATAGGCAAAACATAATAGAATTGTAAGTAAAGAAAACTTCAATGTTGAAAAGAGACCAGACTATTTGCAACGAAATTCACCTCCACCATAACCTGTTCCCTGCCGACTGCTATACATCCCGTGTGATTCTTGACCAGAAATTGAACTTCGGCTGCCACTGCCATATCCAAGATTTGATCTTCCAACTCTACAAATCAAAATGTAAGAATGAATTACAGGACAACAAACAATATGGTTAGTGTGGAGAATTGCAAAACTGTAATATTAGATTAAACTAACCTATCACCATAAGCATCACCATACTGTGAAGCACTGCCCCCATAATCATATTCCATTCGAGCTCTTGATTGACGAGCACCAGTATCAGCGTATCGCGGGGGAACATCATCCTGATTAGACATAAAAAGTGAGGAATAAATGCAGAATAAAGTTCAAATAAAATTGCAAAAATAATACTGACCACAGCAGAATCTCATTTACTACAATATGCTAATATAGAACAAAAATGATATCGATAAGAATGCAGAATATAGTCAAAATAAAATTTCAGAAATAATACTGACCACAGCAGCATAAGAACGTTTTGAGCCAGGTAGAGGAGCATCATAATCACGAGGTCGCCCTTCACGATAACTTGAATGGGGAGGGGGTGGAGGAGGGGGCCTCTCAAACCTTTGGCTGTAACCATCATCCACATAACCTCTCCTTGGTGCAGTACGAGATGAACTTCTAGGGAGATCAGAGTACTCAGATCCACGGGGTGGATAATCCCTATAAGATGGGCGTCTTTCAGAGGCCACTCTTGATCCATAATCTGCAGCAACTCTACTTCTTGGAGGTGGTATATCCTCACGCCGACCATAATCTCGCTTCAAGCTACTTTTTGAATATGCAGGGGCTAAGAAGACAATAAGGTTGTATATATTAATCATAAAGAAATGATAAAAGAAATTAAGTCTGACTGACAACTAAATTGTATACTACATACCAGCTGCTCTTCTATCATAAGATCTAACTGGAGGAGGTAGTGGCCTACTTCTAACCGGTATAGACATGACAGGGCGTCTATCTCTAGCACTAATAGGCCTGACTGGAAGCGCACGACTTCCAATTCCTCTTACCCCACGCGAAGAAAAACTACGGGGTGCAGGTCGGCTCCAAGAAGGTCTTGACAATATTGCAGATCCACGGCCCGGGCGGTAGTCCCCACGACCAACATGTTTTCCGCGGCCTCTTTGAAGTGGCCTTGATAACCTAGCCCTCACTTTTGCCTGAAAGAAGATGAAAGCATTATAAACTGCCAAATTTCACTGCAAATATTATTTTAAAATGCCATACACACCTTCTTCTCCCCTTCACCCAATTCGGTACCAGTAATGCTTTCAGCGCATCTTATAGCCGCATCATGTGAGCCAAAGGTAACAAACCCATAGTCCTTCCTACGAGCAGCTGGCATGTTCCTGGCAAGCTCAATCTTTTCAACCTCGCCATATTTCTTGAGAAGACTCCGGACATAATCTTCATCCCATGAAGGAGGAAGTGCATCGATAAATACAGTTTTAACCTGAAATTGACCAGACTTGATCAGCAAAATGAGGTATAATAGCATATAATCCACTACAAGGATAGTGTGCCTCATCCTTAAATATACTGGGATGTGGTGCTGACCACCCTTAAAAGTAAACACAATATAATATGTTGAACTATGCAATTTAACAATCAACCATAAAGCTAACAATTTTTTTTTAAACATGTAATTTGATGTTACAGTTACAAATTTAATCTGTATATATCAAGTAAATGAACACAATTAAGATAATTAAATGTAGACAGCAAACAAATTTAACCACCATTGACATTGGCATTTGAACTCGGGAGAGATATTTCAGAAAACAAAATGCTCATGTGCAATCAGACAACCATACTTGTTCAATTTAAAAATCCTTTGACAATAACAAAGGAGTTTCTATTCAGAGAAATACCTGTGACATAATTTCATCACCAGGGTCAATAAAAGAATCTGCGAATGAAACCTTTGCAGGCTTATCAACTCCGAACACAACATCCCTCTTCTGCAGCCTCTTAAAGGCATCCATAGCATCTGAACGTGAGGAAAATTCCAAGAACGCAAATCCACGGTTTGTCCCTTTATCATTAGAATCTTCAACCAAAGTCACATCCTCAACATTAGTAACTCCGTAATGCTTCAGTTTCTCCTTTAACTGACACCACAAGTTCAATTAACCGTCATAAATTCAGCACAGTTCAGGATAAATAACTACAAACACGACCCAGCCAACAAAAGAAAGTGCAAAAGGCAGGCCCAAAGGTATTATACTTACAGCTTCCTTTGTCCATGTCTTGCATATGTTACCTAAATAGAGGGTATCACTGTCCTGACTTGGAGTAACACCACATTGTTTGCCATTAATCTGAAATTGCAGCCATGAAAACATGTGATTTAATACAATAGAAGTCTTAAGTCTGCTCATTCATTGAGAAGTCAAAGATTACCACTGGATTTCTAAGCTCTGCTACAGCTCGTTTTGCTTGCTCCACATTTTCAAAACGCAGGAATGCAAATCCCTTGTTCTTTTTAGTTTGAGGATTCATCATCAGCCTGACCTCAGTAACAACCCCAACTTCACCGAAAACCTTCTTCAGGTCATCTTCTGTAGCGTCCTTGTCTAGGCCCCCAACAAATACTTCAAATTCTTTCCGCTTTCGCCTCTCCTTCACAACCTCGCGATGTTCCTCTTCTTCCACATCACCCAACTCTGCCTGCTCATGCTCATGCTCCACACCAGCATGCTCATCATCCTCTTCACCCTCCTCCATTTCATCATGACCATCTTCGACTTCTTCCTCACCTGAATCGCCTTCTTCTTCACCAACATTGTCTTCAGCTTCTTCCTCAACTTCATCTCCCACCTCGTGACCTTCTTCCTGTTCAATTTCCTTCTCATCATAATCAACTCCACCATACTCCTCAGGTTCATATTCAGGCTCATTATCCTCTAACTCTAGACGTTCATCCTTCTCATATTCATCTATAGACTCTTTAACCTCCTCTTCATCTTCTGTCAAAAAATAGTACAGGTTTCAATTGGTCCTTTTCAAAACAGATTAAACTTTCCACCATCTTATCTAAGTATTTGTTAAATTAGGGTTGTCCATCCATATTAAATCATCCCATAACGAATCCATATCAGTGTATATCAGTGTACATGGACGGCGGATGGCAGCCAGACCGAAAAATCTACCATCTGAAGCCGCCATAAATTTCCAAGGGTTTGCCAAATAATTGGCACACTTAACAATTTAAAGCATTACACCGATATAACCAAACATAAGACAAACACACAGATGAAGAGAAAAACAATCAATCCAAAACAAACTGAAAAATAACAACAAATGCTAGGGTGACAAGATATATCTATCAAAGATTTTTTTAAAAACGGCCAGGACAAAAAGGTATAGGCGCCTTCGCAGTTTTTATGACAAAGAACAAATTGTGGTTAATTCACCCCTACCGACCGAAATCGCGAAAGCCTTTATGGTAGCATTATTTAAAACCTTGGATCTATCAAAAAGATAAGCATATGCTATATGGATAATCAAATTCAAAACTTGAAATTCCACACATTCAATTGATCCAAATCAAAAACAAAAATTTTAATAAAAAAAGGCTTACTTTTCATCGCAGAGACCCTGATAGATTCTTCAGAAGCAGCCTCTGATGTTGTTTGATTCACATCAATAGCTTTATCCTCAACAACAGGATTCTCTTCTACCACAGGTTTTTCCTCAACAGCGGGATTTTCTTCCACCTTAGGCTCCTCCTCAACCACCATCTTCTCCTCCACGGCTTCAGGTTGATTCTGTGCAGCCTTAGGAGTCCCTCTCGATGGTCTGCCACCCCTCTTTGCACCACCGGATGCAGACCCTCTCTTCGGCGTCTTTGGAGGCATTATTTTCGTACAGAAAGAAAAACCCTAACTTTAGTCGCGGATCGGAAAATTGTAATTGAAATCGATTTCGAAAGAGAAACCCTAAACTTTGCGATAAAATTGGGAATCAAGAACGCAGAACAAAGAAAAACTAAACCCTGGAAAATAAGGAGAGAACTATATAAAATTTGAACCCTAAAGTGGAATTTATTATTTATTTATTTACTTAAATAACTAAATTATTTTATTATTTAATTTAATTACTATCAAATGTCCCAATACTTGCGCACAAGGGACGGGATAAGCCTTTTAAAAGAGAATCATTTGCTTGCTTGAATTTGTCAAAAGGTAGATTTAATTTTTCAAAATTATGCAAAATAGCATCTTATACAACAAAAATAATAATATTCTCCGCAAAAATATGTTAGATAATTCATAAAAAAAAAAAATTATGCGTGAAGAGGGCTAAAAGCCCAAAAATTATTAAACAAGAGTGTTCCTCCATATAGAGATGTTCCCCAGGTCCTCAACATGCATCTAAGACATAAATCATAAAATTTGATGCATAAGTTATGTCTTGTTCTTACTTTTGTCAATCTACCCTCACATTTGTTCGACTCTTTAAAGACATGGATGCATTTATATTCCCTCACTTTCCTTAGTTTTTTTAGTGATATGGCGCACCAACAACATATCATTGGTCCTTTTTTGATGCTCCTTCATGATTGCGTCGTGCGCTTCCTTCGAGTCGATTTGTATAATCAATTTCATCAGGTTATTATTGTTAAACAGCTTGATGCCTTCGATAATTCCCCACAGTTCAGCAACCATCAATGTGCATCGTCTTGTCGACTCAGTGAAACCTTGAATCCATTTGCCTTTGTTGTCCCTAATAACTCCACCACAATTAGCCCTTTGATCATGAGGCATATCCCTATTTATATTAAGAGCCACCTATTTGTCTTTAGGGGGAGTCTGCCGATTATCTCTAATTGTTATGGTATTTGTAGTCACTTTCTGAATCATCTGCATACTTGTCTGATACTGTTGAACTTTGTCTTTGATTGAGTGAATTATATCAGTTG
Organism: Lathyrus oleraceus; assembly: GCF_024323335.1. Classification (NCBI taxonomy): domain Eukaryota; kingdom Viridiplantae; phylum Streptophyta; class Magnoliopsida; order Fabales; family Fabaceae; genus Lathyrus; species Lathyrus oleraceus. Next base: position 494,808,266 of record NC_066582.1, on the reverse strand, counting down.
GCATGATATAATCATCTACACAGGGTTTTTTATTTCTTTAATGCCAAATAACATGACATGGAGTAGCCTACGTTGCTTGTTAATTGCATCGTTTATAATTGTTTATGCTTTAATGAAGAATGAGGTGGATCCAATTATGGGCATTTGTGCCAAAGAAATTGTTCCAGTGCATATTATCCATTAATGTTAACCATATATGCCTTCCTGATGGTCACTCTCGAATAGCATGAAACATAATCTCTTTTATGTTGTCACAATCTGCATAGTGAGGATTTGTGTCATGTGATCGGGAAAATAGCAAGTGCACTATTTTACCGATGTAGTAATAAAAGGAATTATCCTGAGTATCGATCTCGAGGACTGCGTAGGAACTATCAGTGTTGATAATGATTCAATTAAACAAAATAACCTTGGGTTGGTAAGTGAAGAGTGAATTTGCTCTGTAAAATATAAAGGAAAAATAGAGATTTTTGAATGCAGAAAAGTTAAACATGCTAGATCCAGGGTGTATGAATTGCTCTGAATTAAACTTAATCCTTATTTTATGACATCTATGTTAGAATGATTCAATATGATTCTCAAGAGTAGTTTCCCCTAATTCCTTAGCCAGAAACCATTAACATTCAATTTTAAATCCCAATTCCTTAGCCATTCAAAAGAATATTAATCCCATGTATGAATATCAAGAATTTTCCATCATCACTATTAGATCCTCATTCCTAAGAGAAATTAGCGATGTTGTTATACACACAGTGATAAAGGGATTTGTCAGACCTCCTTTACCTCCAATTCAATACCTAATTTTCCAATACGGCAAGCATTACACCCGTGTTATAACAAATTGATTTCATAAAAACATAAACATTCATAAAATTGTAGGAAAAAGGTTCATTACAAAAGCAATTCAGGGACACCCCCCTAGCATTGGGGGGTTTAGCTCATCATAATATTCAAAGAAAGTACAAATATAAGATTAGACATTACAAGAGATTAGATAGCTTCGATCTTCAATTGCTTCCGCGCTTGATTCTCTCGTTCTCTTTGTTCCGTCCCTCTCTTTGTCTTTCCATTAGGTCTAAATAGTGTAGTACACATTACAGCCAAGCCAAAAAGTTAAAATTGCCCTCCGGGATCACTTACATGAGTGAAAACAAAAATCAGAAGATTCAGCGCACCTGCCAACACGGGTCGTGCCAGGCAACACGGCCGACCGTGTTGGCTCTTCAATTATTTTAATTTTTGTTTTTCCTTCAGACTTGCTGACACGGACCGTGCCAAGCAACACGGCCGGCCATGTCAGCCCCCTGGTTTTTGTATGGGAAGAAGTTCTTCTTGCAGCACGGGCCGTGTCAGGAGACACGGGCCGTGTTTGGCTCCAGGATTTTCATTCTATTTTTTATTTCTTTTTCTTTCACTCTTCCATTGTTGCCTTGGCACTTCCGACTCTTCAACTACTTCTGAAACATGCACAATACCATGGAAACGACATCAAACGCATCTAAAAACTTAAATTAACACCAAAAGCAAAATAAGCATAAAACTACTCAACTATGAAATACTTAAAATTCAAACACTAAAACTCAAAATAAAGGGTTACCACATTGATGAATTTTGGCCGAGAACATGATGAAAATCAAGTAAAATGGTGACCGATCACAACCCCAAACTTATCTCATTGCTTGTCCTCAAGTGATGCAAGAGACAACAAACAGAGGTCACCCCAAAATTCCTTTTCACCACTATACAGCCGATGTTATTCGCACCGAGTTTCCTACCTTCATGGCCAAGACGTTGGCCACCCGATCCGAACTATCCGCTACACCTCACAGTCCAGCACCTCTTTACCTGCAAGCTTTTCATACATCTCACACAATCTCTGAGGGTTAGCACTAAAGACTCAGTATATGCAATATCGACTCTTAGTTTTTGAATAAATTCTACTTCTATTGCACAAACATAATTCACACACTTTTAGGAGGACTTAGGGTTGTAACGGGGCTTAGGACAGGCGGGATAAACAACAAACGGATACACAAGGGGTTTTTGGGCTCGGCACTCCTGTTATGTTTCTTGTACCTGTGCTTATTTTGATATACAGGGGTTCGACATTAATTATTTAACTTTACTCAACTGATTGAGTATTTCAAATGTAATCAAGTCGTTTAATTGGGACAAGTGCGTTTTGATGAGTTCTATTTTTCTTTTCTCTTTTTTTTTTTTCCGGAGCATTCAAAGAGCCTCCAATTTTTCTTTTCTCTTTTCTTGTAACAATTTTTCGCACACTTGTCCCTTTTGTATTAGATTTACCATCCCAAACTTAGAATTCACATAGTTTCCAAAATCCACAACATTTATGCCGAGCAAGGGTAGAAGAGATTATTATATATTTTTTCTTTTTCTGGCCATAGGGTAACATAAGCGGTTTACAAACAAACAAAATGGTTAAAGGTGTTGGTGTAAGCCCTAGAGGCCAATACTTTTGGTACTTGTATCGAATTATTTATTAATAATAAAAGGCATTTTTCTTTATTATGTTTGTTTAATAAAGTCCCTGGAATAGATAGTCCATTTAATGTATCAAGTATGACTTAATCATGAGATCACATTAAACATAAGGACACTATTCTTAAAGTGTCTGTAGTCAAGCTTTATTATGAAATGGGATAACATTAAAGCATGGAGACTATTATGTTTGTAGACTGATGATCACGTCTCATGGATCATGGATAAAGAGTTATCAAGTCTTAAACATAGGTATGAATATTAAGAGTAATATTCATACTGGATTGACCCGCTATGAGAATACTATATAGAAAGTTATGCAAAGTGTCATAAGTTATTCTCATGGTGATAATAGTGTATACCACTCTTCGACCTGAAACCACTATGGATCCTAGATGTAGAGTCGAGTGCTTTATTGTTGATCCAACGTTGTCCGTAACTGGATAACCATAAAGGCAGTTGATAGGTACTCCACGAAGCATGCTGAGGGACATGAGTGTCCTAGATGGAATTTGCCAATCCTGCTTAACAGGATAAATGTCTATGGGCCCAATATTGAACTGGACAAGGGTGACACGGTCTATACCTTGTGTTCAATATAGACATAAGGGCAAAGGGGTAATTATACACATAATTATTATCACAGGAGGTTTTGTCAGATCACATGACATTTTCGTGACTTGGGTAGCAGTGATGTGTTGCTAGATACCGCTCACTGTTTATTATGTTAAATGCGTGATTTAATATAATTGCCAGCGTCGCGAAAACCTATAGGGTCACACACAAAGGACGGATTGATGAGAGATAGAATAATTAAGGAACATCGTAAGGTACGGTGTACTTAAGCTGAATACTTAAGTGATTTTGGCATATTATGAGATATAGGCCAAAATGCACTTAAGTGGGCTTTTTGGCTTGAAGCCCACACAAGTGGTTCTATAAATAGAGCTCTTGTGCAGAAGCTTTGTAAGGGAATACAACACAACTGAAGAGTTGGAATTTCGTATCTCTCTCTCTCTCACTCAAAGCCTTCATTCACAAACAGCTAGCATTGCGATTGAAGGAATCCGTTTGTGTGGACTGAGTAGAGACGTTATCATCGTTCAACGTTCGTGATCGCCCCGTGGATCTGTATCAAAGGTTGATCATTGTCAGAGATCTGCACCAAAGGTTTGAATCTCCACAAGAGGTAACGATTCTATCACTGATCATGCTCATTCGTAAGGATCATTAAAGGAGAAAATTTTATATTCCGCTGCGCCTTGGATGGCAATTCTCCTTCAAAAGGCTCAAAGGGGTTCGCAACGGATAAAACGTACAAGGGTGGCTGGAAAGGCTCAAGGTTAAACAACAAAAATGTGCCTCAGTGTGTGTCATAATGCAGTGCTATGTCAGTAGAACGTACGCAAAACCAGAGCGATAGAGTCATACCTGGATTAACTCTCATGATGATCTCTTAGTATTTGGTTTTTTTGTAATCTCACCATGTGGGTAAACTTGCAGGTTCCAAAGCACTCTCTGTGTAATGTAGCTTCTTTTTGGTTCAGGTGTACCATACTTCTATCTCAATCCAGTTTTCATCCCACTGTGTCCAACAATAGTTTTTCTTCGACTGCATAAATTTCCAGGGTGCCTCGGGAGCGTAAGTTCGGGTTGTGTCTTTCATCCACTAACCATCCTTCCATCACGCCTCTGGTTTTTATCCATCAATCTGTAACCCAACATCCAAACAGTTGAAAATAAAAGAAATCAAAGAAACATTAACTTAAAAAAATGAAAAACCATAACGGAAAATAAATTAAAACAATGAAAGGAACCCCCCCACACTTGAACTAAACATTGACCCCAATGTTTAAACCCAAATGCAAGAGGGACTTACAGTGCCTACTGCGGAGGAGGGTGCTATGGAAATTGCAACATCATATGTTGCATCATCCTTTGAATATCATCAATGGCAGCCCCTTGACGGAGCTGCTCTGTCACGATCCGATCAATCTCCGCTCCCTGGCGAGCCTGCTCGACACGGAACTGATCCATGTCCATGGGTGTCCATTCAGCTGAGGAGGCTCCCATACCTCTGTGGTGAGAGGTGTGAGGGTGAGGAACACCCCTCTCCTTTGCCGGTGCATCTTCCTCCCTCGTATCACCTGCAAGAAAATCATCTTCTCCCGCCTCTTCGGGGTCAACAGAGGTATACAACCAATTCTCATTGTTATCAACATTAGTTTTATCAGTGTTCGGTAAGCGGAACAGCCAGCGTGTTCGGCTTACCAACACATACCCATGACGGCTTTGTTCGAGCATGCCTTGCGTGCACAGGGCATTGAGGTCAAGCTTACCCAACGCCTGCATCGGGGTTTCTCCGTCCAACACCGACCTACACCCACACCAGTCAGCAATTTGTGTTATCATACCTCCCACAGAAATGGCTCCTGAGCTGGCACGCCCCATGGTACCTAAATGGTCCGCGGCGAATGCCGCCACATTCACTGGTTCCTCATTAACCATGGCATGCATCAAATATAACTCCCGCTTTGCCGCTACACCTGTACTATCTCCTCGTCCAAACAAGGTGAATGCTAACCCTTTTGAGCATATCGGAAGCACGGGTTTTGAATCCATGATGCCTTTGCACTCCGGAGTTCGTACTGTGGTAAACCTGTAATAGAGGACCAAAAGGAACCTGCAGAAAAGTCATTTGGCACTGCCCCGGATCCTACCAATGGTAACCGGAGGCATTGCCCAAGCTGAATAACCGACATCGAGTAATCTTCGTTATAAAGTCGGAAACTCATAGTACCAAAATATTCATAGACATGACCAGTCCAATTTTTTTCCAATTTAAATTTAACAGTGCTTAGGAACTCTAGAGTGATGCGCTCATAGGTAGGCACATCAGCATGCATAAATTCAAAAATACCTAAATTGTGGAACATTTGGGATACATCATCTAGAATTCCTAAAGCACTCATAGTATCATCACAAACATACCTTGTAGGTACAAGCTTCCTTTTAAGGTGAGTCTTGTACCTTTCAACATGATCATCATCCTCAAAAATGATTCCGTGTGCATTTGGCATCCTCCGGGACCTTTGTCTCGGTCTTGAGGTCTCTACCACAGCCTTTCCTCGGTCGGCTCTTTTCGGGGGCATAATGGTCACCTGAAAAAGTTAGCAGAAAAAAATAGTGGAGATAGAGAAAAATAATACCGTCACGGTGTAGAGTGCGAGAAACGGCCCAGCTTTTGTGAAGGAACTTTTGAAAAACAATGGTTGGATGATGAAGAAATATGAGGTTTAAGGTGAAAGAAGTTATGGAGTTTAGGAGATATGAGGGAAAAATAGGGTTGGAGGAGATGAAGTGGCTGAAAAGTGAGTGGGGGAGAGGTGGAAGGTATTTAAAGACGTGTGGGCCCCACTCCAACGTCTCTGAATTTTAAAAAAAATTCTAAGTTACGCACTGCAACACGGCCTGTGCTGGACCACACGGCCGACCGTGTTGCCTCCCTGGAAAATGTATGGGGAAAAAATAACCAAGCAACACGGCCCGTGTTGGCACACACGGCTGCCCGTGTTGCTCCTCTGGAAAATGTATGGGCAAGAGGTAAGCATGCAACACGGCCCGTGCTAGCCCACACGGTCGGCCGTGTTGCCTTGTTTTGTCTTGCATTTTTCTCTTTACACGTCCACAGTTGAACACCTTAGTTGTTACCCCATTAGAATTTTTTTTCACCTTTACCAGTAGCACACTGCTCTTACCTACAAACATTCAAATTCAAACAAAAATTAAAAACACACAAAAAACCGTTAGAGAGAAAAATTGAAAACTCGTGGGTTGCCTCCCACGAAGCGCTTCGTTTAACGTCGCATGGCTCGACGGTTGTTCCTCTCATCCTGTGAGACGAGCAACATGTATTTGACCAATTTCTTGTCCTTGGTAATACGGATTTAACCTCTGACCGTTGACTTTGAATGTATCCCCGTTTGCTTGATTCTTTAATTCAATCGCTCCATGAGGGAAAACTTTGTGAACAACAAACGGGCCTGACCATTTGGATTTCAACTTCCCAGGGAATAACTTTAATCGAGAATTATACAAAAGGACCAGTTGTCCTTCATAAAACTCTTTTTTCACTATCCTTTTATCATGCCATTTCTTAGTTTGGTCTTTATAGACCTTAACATTCTCATAAGCACGATTCCGAAATTCTTCTAATTCATGGAGCTGAAGGATCCGAGAACTTCCTGCCTTGGATAAATCCATATTCAAAAATTTTGAAGCCCAAAATGCCTTGTGTTCTAATTCAAGCGGTAGATGGCATGCCTTGCCGTAAACTAACTGGTGCGGTGACATACCAATTGGCGTTTTGAAAGCCGTTCGGTAAGCCCAAAGTGCATCATCCAACTTGCTTGCCCAATCCTTGCGGGATGAGTTTACGGTCTTTTCAAGGATTTGTTTGAGTTGCCTGTTTGACACTTCCACCTGCCCACTAGTTTGAGGGTGGTACGGAGTCGTAATTTGATGCTTCACATTATACTTCAAGAGGAGCTTCTCCATTAGATGATTCAGAAAGTGTGTTCCTTCATCACTTATTAAAGCTCTTGGTACTCCGAACCTAGCAAAGATAGTCTCCTTTAGAAACCTAATCACCACTCGAGCATCATTAGTTGGTAGGGCCACGGCCTCCACCCACTTTGAGACATAATCCACCGCCACTAAGATGTACTGCTTCCCAAAAGATGGTGGGAAGGGACCCATGAAATCGATACCCCACACATCAAAGAGTTCAACTTCTAACATGGCATTTTGGGGCATCTGATTTCTTTTTGAGATGTTGCCCGTTCTCTGGCATTTGTCGCACTCTTTAATTATTTGTTGAGCATCTTTGAATAAAGTTGGCCAGTATAACCCAGATTGGAGAACTTTGGCGGCGGTTCTGTCACCACTAAAGTGTCCTCCATAGTCGGAGTCGTGGCATGCTTTCAACACATCTCTTTGTTCCTCCTCTGGAACATGTAACACCCTTCTAAAATACCCCAAATATTTAATTAAAATAACAACAACAAATATCAGAGTAATTATGCACCAAGGGTGTCACACAACACTTCACACCATAATAACTGTCATGCTCATTATTTAATCAAAATAACATTTTTTGCACAATTCGCAGCGGATATAAATCAACTCAACCATTCCAAAAACATATAACGTATTACATGAAAAATGGTTCAACAACCGACAACAAAATAATTAAAACATCCCGTCCCGATGTTACATCTATCAGAGCATGACCCACTAAAGCGACTACACTAGACTCCAAGCATTAGCTTCTACTCAACTCATTGCTCGTTACCTGAAAAATAACTGTAAGGGTGAGTCTCTCAATCAATATAATAAGCATTATAATTCATCATGTAATGCTAAGTAATTTAACACGTTTCGTCACCCAAATCAGATTACACATACAGCAACGGCAGTTATCAACTCAATATCATACTCAAGAATAACATAAAATGCAACTCAACTGAGACTCGACTCGTCATGCATGTGGTACCATTCGGAGTAAAACTCCCAACTTAAAATCATTGCCATTTTAGTGGGCATCAAGGCATAAGCCTTCAACTTTCAACTTAAAATTTGCCAATCCAGGCCAACGTGGTGTGAGCAAAGCTCCGGCTTAATGCATATGAATGTACATGGCATACACGACTTTAAACTGTCAACAACATAATAATAATATCAACACAACAACGTATTCAACAAAAATCAACTTATAATCAACTTTGGCTCATCAAGCCTACAACTCAGTATTTTCAACAACTTTAACACAACTGATCAACATAATTGGATCAACATTTCATAACATAAACCCAACAAACTTATTCCTCACAATCAACTAAAATAGGCCAATCACCAATTATGTTCACAACATTAAAATACCAATTTTTCTAATTTCCAACAGTGTTAACCGGTTAACGCCCTGGGTTAACCGGTTAACGCAGGCAAAATACACTTTCTGGCAAAACGCAACAGTGTTAACCGGTTAACGCCCTGGGTTAACCGATTAACGCAGGCAAAACAGCACATTTCCACAAAATATAACAGTGTTAACCGGTTAACGTCCTGGGTTAACCGGTTAACGCAGACAAAACAGCAGTTCCTGCGCTAACACAAGGCAGAATGCAGAGTTCTCCGCATTTTCCGCCGTTGGAGGACTTCCGGACCTCCGATTCCAATTCCGTAAAAAGCTACTCGTTCGGGGAAACACGACTCACACAATTACGGACTCAATTACAGCTTAAACCCAGTTTATTCATCACAATTGTTCAGCATTCAACAACCCCAATTAGGGTCAATTCCACGGTTTCTCACTACCCATGACATGTTAATCTATAATACCCATTAAGCGACGATAAACCCCCCTTACCTGAGATAATTCGGCAATCTCTAAGCGTCAAGCTTTTCCGTTCTTCAACCTTTGCTCTTTTTCCACTTTTCACCTTTCAGCCGCTTTCTCTGTTTCACGTGAAAACTCTTTACCAACAATGAACCCTTTTTTCCATATTCCAACTTATATATTTTCCACTATAATTATTATTCCAAATAATAATAACAATAATAATCCAGTAATTCAATTTATTTAATTAAATTATTAAATATACTATTAACTTAATTAAATAATCCTCTTATTTAATTCGGGGTGTTACAGAACACATCTCCTGATAAGTCCATCCACTCCTCTCTTATACAAGAAAGGATCGTCCCACAAGTAGAACCTGCAATCATGCACAAACTTTTTCTTCTTGTTAGCATCAAAATCATCGGGGATTATCCCACCGACCAGATAGTTTGCATAATCGGCAAACCAAGGCACTCCGTTGAAAGCGAGGATATGTTCATCGACGAACTCGTCCTTTATTGGACGCTTGTCTTCTGTCTCTTCGATAGGTGATATACGGGAGAGGTGATCGGCAACAGTGTTTTCACATCCTTTCTTGTCACGAATCTCCACATCAAACTCTTGAAGGAGTAAGATCCATCTAAGAAGTCTTGGCTTAGAGTCCTGTTTAGAAAAAAGATACTTCAAAGCAGCATGGTCAGTATACACAATGACTCTAGAACCCAGCTGATATTGCCTGAATTTATCAAAGGCGTACACTACGGCTAACAACTCCTTTTCAGTTGTCGCATAATTCATCTGTGCGGGGTTCAACACATGACTAGCATAATAAATGACATGTAACAATTTTTCTCGACGCTGCCCAAGAACTGCCCCCACTGCAATATCACTTGCATCACACATTATCTCAAAAGGAAGAGACCAGTCCGGGGCTACAACAATAGGTGCTGATACTAATTTTTGCTTTAGTGTTTCAAACGCCACAGCACACTCTTTATCAAAAACAAAGGTATTATCCTTAACTAAAAGAGTCGTTAAGGGTTTTGCTATTTTAGAGAAATCTCTTATGAACCTACGGTAAAAACCCGCATGCCCTAAGAAACTTCTAATACCTTTTTCATTCATCGGTGGGGGAAGCTTTGAGATGACTTCAATCTTTGCTTTGTCCACTTCTATTCCTTTGTAGGAAATTTTGTGACCCAAGACTATCCCTTCACGTACCATGAAGTGACACTTCTCCCAGTTCAGGATAAGATTTGTTTGTTGGCACCTTTCTAACACCAGAGCAAGGTTAGTCAAGCAATTATCGAAAGACTTACCAAAAACTGAGAAATCGTCCATGAAGACTTCCATATGCTTCTCAAGCATATCTGCAAAGATTGATTGCATGCATCTCTGAAACGTTGCTGGTGCATTACATAACCCGAATGACATTCTTCTGTAGGCAAAAATACCAAAAGGGCATGTAAATGCGGTCTTCTCCTGATCCTCTGGTAGCTGCGACACATGGAATACATCATGCAAATTTGAAAGATTAGGTGGTAATGCCATCCGATAAGCAACTTTTCCAACTCGTTCTAAGATTTGATACGGACCAATGAAGCGAGGAGTGAGCTTTTTAGACTTCAAAGCCCTCCCAACACCGGTCACAGGCGTGACTCTCAAAAACACATGGTCACCAGCTTGAAATTCTAAATCCTTCTTCCGCTTGTCATGGTAACTCTTCTGCCTACTCTGAGAAGCTTTCATCTTCTCCCGGATAAACTTCACTTTCTCGGTAGTTTCTCGAACTAACTCTGGTCCAAGTACTACACCCTCACCAGATTCGTGCCAACACAACGGAGTTCTACATCTACGACCATATAATGCTTCAAAAGGCGCCATTCCGATACTAGAATGGTAACTATTATTGTATGTGAACTCGATCAATGGAAGATAAGTGTCCCACGAACCTCCTTGTTCAAGAACACAAGCTCTCAGTAAATCTTCCAATGACTGAATAGTTCTCTCAGTTTGGCCATCAGTTTGAGGATGATATGCCGAACTCAACCTCAACTTAGATCCCAACGAATCTTGCAAACTTTTCCAAAATCCCGATGTAAACCTCGGATCTCTGTCCGACACAATACACAGAGGAACACCATGCAACTTTACAACTACTCGGATGTAAATCTCTGCCAACTTCGCAATTGGGTAAGTGATGTTAATAGGTATGAAGTGAGCTGACTTCGTGAGCCTATCAACGATCACCCAAATCGAATCATGCCCTCGCAAGGTATCAGGCAGCCCCGTTACAAAGTCCATAGAAATGCTATCCCATTTCCATTCTGGAACTTCCAACGGTTGCATCAACCCAGCAGGCTTCTGATGCTCAATCTTCGACTTCTGACAAGTTAAGCACGCATACACAAAACGAGCCACATCTTCTTTCATTCCGGGCCACCAAAATAATTTCTTTAAATCCTGATACATTTTAGTAGCTCCTGGATGAATACTCAAACTGCTTCTATGACCCTCCTCTAAAATACTTCTCTTCAAAATCGCATCATCAGGAATACAAATTCTTTCCCCTAATTTCAACACACCTCTCGCATCAACCTTAAAGTCACTTTTCTCTGATTGACCACAACGATTAAGGATATCTACTAATTTCACATCCAATTTCTGTGCCGCTCGGATACTATCCATAAAATCATTATTAATCTTTAGCATTCCTAGCATCACACTCTGCGGTGTTACTTCGCAAACCAAACTCATATCCCGAAATTGCTCAATTAATTCCAACTCCTTAATCATCATTGCTGACACATGCAAGGTCTTTCTACTTAAAGCATCGGCCACAACATTTGCTTTTCCTGGATGATAATTCAAACCGAAATCATAATCCTTAAGCAATTCGAACCACCTACGTTGTCTCATGTTCAGCTCTTTCTGATCAAATAGATACTTTAAACTTTTATGATCGCTAAAAACTTCGAATCTGGAACCATAAAGGTAATGCCTCCAAAGTTTTAGCGCAAACACTACAGCAGCAAGTTCAAGATCATGCGTAGGGTAGTTCTTTTCATGAATTCTCAACTGTCGCGACGCATAAGCAATTACTTTATTATTCTGCATGAGCACACCTCCCAAACCCATCAATGAAGCATCACAGTAAATTATAAACGGTTCCTCCGGATTTGGCAAAGTCAAAACCGGCGCCGACGTCAATCTCCTCTTTAATTCATTAAAACTCTCTTTGCACTGAACATCCCACACGAAAGCTTTACCTTTGCAAGTTAATTTAGTCAACGGAAGTGCTAACTTAGAAAATCCTTCAATAAATCTTCTATAATATCCAGCTAATCCCAAAAAGCTTCTAATCTCGGTAACCGACTTAGGAGTTTCCCATTGCAATACCGCTTCTACCTTGGAAGGATCTACAGCAATACCTTTTCCTGAAATTACATGGCCGAGAAAACTGACTTCTCTTAACCAAAACTCACACTTGGACAACTTCGCATACAATTTCTTATCTTTCAAAACCTCCAATACTAATCTCAAATGTTCCTTGTGCTCTCCTTCGGACTTAGAGTAAATCAAAATATCATCAATAAATACTACCACAAAATGATCCAGATAAGTATGGAAAATACGATTCATGTATTCCATAAATACTCCCGGCGTATTAGTCACACCGAAAGGCATCACAGAATACTCATAATGTCCATACCGAGTTCTGAACGCTGTTTTCTGGATGTCTTCATCTTTCACTTTGATCTGATGATAGCCCGATCTCAAATCAATTTTACTGAACACACAAGCACCCACTAATTGATCCATCAAATCATCTATTCTCGGTAGTGGATACTTATTCTTGATCGTTACTTTATTCAATTGTCTATAATCAATACAAAGCCTCATACTACCCTCTTTCTTCTTTACTAGCAACACTGGAGCTCCCCACGGCGACACACTTGGCCTTATAAACTTCTTCTCAAGTAAGTCTTCCAATTGCTTCTTTAATTCATACAATTCAGATGCCAACATTCTATACGGTGCCATCGAAACAGGCCTAGTACCAGGTACCAGATCAATAGTAAATTCAACTTCCCTCTCTGGCGGCACACTAGGAATTTCATCAGGAAAAACTTCAGGGAATTCTTTCACCACTAACAGTTCCTCTATCTTAGCTTTACTTTCAACCGACAACGTCGCCATCAAGGAAAACATCTGAGCTCCTTCTTTCATCAATTTTCGCAATTCTCTGAAAGGTAATAAGTCAACTCCTTCCTCTTCAGGAGTGGAAAACCTCACCGACTTATGATGACAATTTATATGAACATAATTATACTCTAACCAGTTCATACCAAGAATTACATCCATCCCATCCAACTGCAAACATACTAAATCAACACAGAAATCTTTATCGAAGATCGACAAAGGACATTTTAAACATACCAAAGAAGTAGTTACTGATCCCTTAGCTGGGGTCTCAACAATCAATTCACCATCCAAAGCGGACAATTTTAAACCCAGTCTTCGAGCACAGTTAGCAGAAATAAAACAGTGGGTAGCACCGGTATCAATAATAGTAATTAAAGGAGTACCATTTATAAGACATGTACCTCGGATAAGTCTGTCCTCACAGGAGGTTTGAGTTCCGGTCAATGCGAACACCTTCCCAGTCTGAGATTTCTTTGGCTTCTGACACTGACTTCCAATATGCCCTTCTTCGCCACAATTAAAACAAATCATTTCCTTGTGCTTGCAATCAGCTATTGCATGACCAGTCTTACCACAGCGAAAACACCTCTTTACTTCAGCAGTGCATACATTACTCTTGTGACCAGCCTGACCACATTTGAAGCAAACTATACCAGCAGGAGCACCTCCCCTACTAGTCCTCTGAGCCGGAGCAGCTCCTTGTTTCCCTTTTCCCACAGGGGCATCATACGGCTTGCCACGATTTTGATGTTGCTTGCCCCTGCGGTCACTGACAATCTTGTAATGAGCATTATTGTCTTCTTCAAATATCCTGCAGCTATCAACCAATTCAGTAAAAATGCGTATCTTCTGATACCCAACAGCCTTCTTAATTTCAGAGCGCAGTCCATTTTCAAACTTGATGCACTTTGAAAATTCAGCACCAGCACCAGTGTAATGAGGATAAAATTTGGACAGCTCCACAAATTTCGCAGCATAATCAGTGACAGACATGTTTCCTTGCTTCAGCTCAAGGAACTCGATTTCCTTCTTCCCACGGACATCTTCCGGATAATACTTTCTCATGAACTCCCTGCGGAATACATCCCAAGTAATGACTTCACCTGCCACGGCCAACCTCTCGTGAGTCTCTAGCCACCAGTCATCAGCTTCGACTGCTAGCATGTGAGTACCATACCGAACCTTCTGAGCTGGAGTGCAATCCATAACACGGAAGATTCTCTCAATCTCTTTCAACCATCCCAAGGCTGCATCTGGATCATGCTTCCCTTTAAACACCGGCGGATTCTCTCTCTGAAAAGTCGCCAAGCTACGTGATCCAGCATCTCCACCAGCATTTGGCAAGTTCTGCACAGCTTGTGCCATCGCTTGCATTGCGGCAGCCATTGCAGCGTCATTCCTTCCAGCCATTTCAACTTATCAATACAACACAACTTAAAAGTTAGATTGGTAACAATACACAATTGTTAGACAGTAACGACACGACAATTGGCCGGACAGACCGACCTGCTCTGATACCACTAATGTAACACCCTTCTAAAATACCCCAAATATTTAATTAAAATAACAACAACAAATATCAGAGTAATTATGCACCAAGGGTGTCACACAACACTTCACACCATAATAACTGTCATGCTCATTATTTAATCAAAATAACATTTTTTGCACAATTCGCAGCGGATATAAATCAACTCAACCATTCCAAAAACATATAACGTATTACATGAAAAATGGTTCAACAACCGACAACAAAATAATTAAAACATCCTGTCCCGATGTTACATCTATCAGAGCATGACCCACTAAAGCGACTACACTAGACTCCAAGCATTAGCTTCTACTCAACTCATTGCTCGTTACCTGAAAAATAACTGTAAGGGTGAGTCTCTCAATCAATATAATAAGCATTATAATTCATCATGTAATGCTAAGTAATTTAACACGTTTCGTCACCCAAATCAGATTACACATACAGCAACGGCAGTTATCAACTCAATATCATACTCAAGAATAACATAAAATGCAACTCAACTGAGACTCGACTCGTCATGCATGTGGTACCATTCGGAGTAAAACTCCCAACTTAAAATCATTGCCATTTTAGTGGGCATCAAGGCATAAGCCTTCAACTTTCAACTTAAAATTTGCCAATCCAGGCCAACGTGGTGTGAGCAAAGCTCCGGCTTAATGCATATGAATGTACATGGCATACACGACTTTAAACTGTCAACAACATAATAATAATATCAACACAACAACGTATTCAACAAAAATCAACTTATAATCAACTTTGGCTCATCAAGCCTACAACTCAGTATTTTCAACAACTTTAACACAACTGATCAACATAATTGGATCAACATTTCATAACATAAACCCAACAAACTTATTCCTCACAATCAACTAAAATAGGCCAATCACCAATTATGTTCACAACATTAAAATACCAATTTTTCTAATTTCCAACAGTGTTAACCGGTTAACGCCCTGGGTTAACCGGTTAACGCAGGCAAAATACACTTTCTGGCAAAATGCAACAGTGTTAACCGGTTAACGCCCTGGGTTAACCGATTAACGCAGGCAAAACAGCACATTTCCACAAAATATAACAGTGTTAACCGGTTAACGTCCTGGGTTAACCGGTTAACGCAGACAAAACAGCAGTTCCTGCGCTAACACAAGGCAGAATGCAGAGTTCTCCGCATTTTCCGCCGTTGGAGGACTTCCGGACCTCCGATTCCAATTCCGTAAAAAGCTACTCGTTCGGGGAAACACGACTCACACAATTACGGACTCAATTACAGCTTAAACCCAGTTTATTCATCACAATTGTTCAGCATTCAACAACCCCAATTAGGGTCAATTCCACGGTTTCTCACTACCCATGACATGTTAATCTATAATACCCATTAAGCGACGATAAACCCCCCTTACCTGAGATAATTCGGCAATCTCTAAGCGTCAAGCTTTTCCGTTCTTCAACCTTTGCTCTTTTTCCACTTTTCACCTTTCAGCCGCTTTCTCTGTTTCACGTGAAAACTCTTTACCAACAATGAACCCTTTTTTCCATATTCCAACTTATATATTTTCCACTATAATTATTATTCCAAATAATAATAACAATAATAATCCAGTAATTCAATTTATTTAATTAAATTATTAAATATACTATTAACTTAATTAAATAATCCTCTTATTTAATTCGGGGTGTTACAGAACACATCTCCTGATAAGTCCATCCACTCCTCTCTTATACAAGAAAGGATCGTCCCACAAGTAGAACCTGCAATCATGCACAAACTTTTTCTTCTTGTTAGCATCAAAATCATCGGGGATTATCCCACCGACCAGATAGTTTGCATAATCGGCAAACCAAGGCACTCCGTTGAAAGCGAGGATATGTTCATCGACGAACTCGTCCTTTATTGGACGCTTGTCTTCTGTCTCTTCGATAGGTGATATACGGGAGAGGTGATCGACAACAGTGTTTTCACATCCTTTCTTGTCACGAATCTCCACATCAAACTCTTGAAGGAGTAAGATCCACCTAAGAAGTCTTGGCTTAGAGTCCTGTTTAGAAAAAAGATACTTCAAAGCAGCATGGTCAGTATACACAATGACTCTAGAACCCAGCAGATATTGCCTGAATTTATCAAAGGCGTACACTACGGCTAACAACTCCTTTTCAGTTGTCGCATAATTCATCTGTGCGGGGTTCAACACATGACTAGCATAATAAATGACATGTAACAATTTTTCTCGACGCTGCCCAAGAACTGCCCCCACTGCAATATCACTTGCATCACACATTATCTCAAAAGGAAGAGACCAGTCCGGGGCTACAACAATAGGTGCTGATACTAATTTTTGCTTTAGTGTTTCAAACGCCACAGCACACTCTTTATCAAAAACAAAGGTATTATCCTTAACTAAAAGAGTCGTTAAGGGTTTTGCTATTTTAGAGAAATCTCTTATGAACCTATGGTAAAAACCCGCATGCCCTAAGAAACTTCTAATACCTTTTTCATTCATCGGTGGGGGAAGCTTTGAGATGACTTCAATCTTTGCTTTGTCCACTTCTATTCCTTTGTAGGAAATTTTGTGACCCAAGACTATCCCTTCACGTACCATGAAGTGACACTTCTCCCAGTTCAGGATAAGATTTGTTTGTTGGCACCTTTCTAACACCAGAGCAAGGTTAGTCAAGCAATTATCGAAAGACTTACCAAAAACTGAGAAATCGTCCATGAAGACTTCCATATGCTTCTCAAGCATATCTGCAAAGATTGATTGCATGCATCTCTGAAACGTTGCTGGTACATTACATAACCCGAATGGCATTCTTCTGTAGGCAAAAATACCAAAAGGGCATGTAAATGCGGTCTTCTCCTGATCCTCTGGTGCAACAGCTATCTGATTGTATCCCGAGTAGCCATCGAGGAAGCAATAATAGTCATGACCGACTAACCTTTCCAACATCTGATCAATGAATGGTAAGGGAAAATGGTCCTTCCTGGTGGCAAGATTCAGTCTTCTATAGTCGATGCATACCCGCCAACCAGTGACTGTCCTTGTTGGTATCAACTCGTTCTTCTCATTTTTTATCACTGTAGTTCCACCTTTCTTTGGCACCACATGAACAGGACTTACCCACGAACTATCAGATATGGGATAAATCATCCCTGCATCTAACAGTTTAACCACCTCTTTTCTGACCACTTCCTTCATTGCTGGGTTAAGTCGTCGTTGAGGTTGGACAACCGGCTTGTGATCATCTTCCATGAGAATTTTGTGCATGCATATTGTAGGGTTTATTCCCTTCAAATCCTCAATAGACCAGCCAATAGCACTCTTATGTTTTTTTAAAACTTTGACAAGCTTATTTTCCTGAAGAACTTCTAGATGTGAACTTATGATGGCCGGGCACTTACTCTCTGTGTCTAAGAATACATATTTGAGGCTTTCCGGGAGTTGTTTCAATTCGGTCCCCTTCTTTTGTTCATCTTTCTTTTCTTCCACTAAGGGCTGCCTTAAATCTTCCCACCGGTTGTGTCGATAACCTTTGAAAGGTGGTGATGCTTCCATCATGGCTACTACTTCCATATCTTTCTCGTCAACTATTTCCTCTTCGTTAAAAATTGATAAACTCAACACTCTTTCCAAAGGTAATTTTTGTGTTGTCAAGTAATTTTTCTTCTCACATATTTGATCAATTATCTCAATATGTTGACTAGTGGCAATATCATCCTTGTACTTCATGGTGTTTCGCACATCAATTTTTATCTCTTCATCATACACTTTCAAAGTCATTGTTCCTTCTTCTATGTCGATCAAACATCTCCCGGTCTCTAAAAATGGTCTCCCCAAAATGATTGGTATCTCTTCATCTTCCGGCATCTCCAAAATGACAAAATCCACCGGAAACACAAACTTGTCGATCTTTACTAGCACATCTTCTACTATCCCATAAGGTCTCTTCATAGAGTGGTCAGCAAACTGGAGTGTCATTCTTGTATCTTGAATTTTTCCTATCCCCAACCTCTTATAAATGGACAGCGGCATAAGGCTTACACTCGCTCCCAAATCAATTAGAGCTTTCTTGAAGGATCTATCTCCAATGGTACAAGGAATAGTTACAGAACCTCAATCCTTCTTCTTCACCGGAACCTTCATACCCTGCAAAATGGCACTACAAGTTTCTGTTAGAATGATCGGGTTAGTCTCTATGGTCCGCTTCTTCGAGATGATGTCTTTCATGAACTTAGCGTAGGTAGGCATTTGCTCAAGCGCCTCCAAGAACGGAATGTTTAGCTCAAGCTTTTTAAACATCTCCAGGAACTTCTCAAAGTTTTTCTCATGCTGCCCTTTCTTCTTATTTCTTGTTGGGTATGGTAGTTTGACGGTCGGTTTTGGATCAATAACTTTGTCTTTGACCACTCTTTCATCACTAGTGACCTCTTCATTCGCGACCTCATTTTCTTTTATCTCTAGATCAACTTCAAGCAATAAGTCTTCTTCTTCAGAACTCTTTTCAGGTACTTCTTTCGACTTACCATTCCTTGTGGTCACCGCATTCACATGATTATTTTCTCTTGGATTAGTGTCGCATCCTGCGAAAAATCAACCGGCGAGACTCAAATAAAAAACACACAGAGCCGCCACTAAACGTTATTTATCCCAAGATAGGGAAAGGAAACGCTCAGAGAAACCTGGAAAGACATGGTCTCGCGACCAGAGAGAAAAGGTTCGGGAGTCGGTTACGCAAGGGGAAGGTATTAGCACCCCTCACGTCCGTCGTACTCGACGGGATCCACGTCCTAGAATAAAGAAAAGGTTGCTAAACATCACACACACACACGGGGAACGCAGGTGGGGTTAAGAGAAACGGGCTCGATAAGGCATCGCACCTTATGCCTACATATCTTGTCTGGAACAAGAATCAGAGCCACTGTAGTTCGGCTTACGCACGCCAAACAACACAAAACATACAAACAAGCAAGGGTGGCAAACATGGAGCCCGACTGCCAATCAATGGGCTTACGTCAGCATCTAAACCCAAACACAATCAGATAACAGGTAAACACACGCAAAAAAGAAAAAGGTTGCCCGGAGTGGTCTCGCACGACCACCTGCCTACATACCTCGTCTGGCACGAGGATCAGGGCGATGTAGTTCCCCTGAAAGGGACTAAATTGCTAACCAGAAACCGAGGGGAAAACACGACACTAGGGAGCTGAGACTCGAGCCTAATGTTGTCATGCATCGTTCACCTAAGTTCGGTTTTCTATCCTACTTGCATAAACAAGCCTATCCTAACCAGGAAAGAAGCTAGCACACAAGCATACAATCATATATCATACATCAAATGAGAACAAGCATCTCAATCAGATATCCACATAGCACGCGCTATAACCACATAAGGGGGCTCAATCAATCAGGTTTGACTGCCGAAGCAAGTCGTCTGTACGGGCTGGGTTTGCTCTTAACCTTGCCATTACGAGGCTAAGGTGAAGCAGATGAGAGGTGAAGTGAGGATCAGACCTCACAACTCTTATCCCTAACCAGGGAGAGCTTCTGACAAATGAGCATGGGTCCAGAATGGGGGAACCCTTCTATACTCAGAGACTCTGACAAAATGTGCACTGCACAGATCTTGGGCTAGGATCTCAATGCTACAACCATGTAATGGGAGCAAGGAGAAGACTCAACTGAATAGTAGGGGGTAGACTGCATACCCCTACCTTCCACCAATTGCCTTATTTAAAGGACTTTCACCTGCTTGGGCTTAAAAATAAACAACCACAATCATTGCCTCTTAAGGAGGACTTTAGACATTTTGCCCGGCCCGGTAACAGCCGGGTCTCCAGACTACATGAAGTAAGAAGGTTATACCTCTATGCAAGTTGCTTAAGCAAAGCAAAGCAAAGGTTCACAAGGAACTGAGCAACTAAAGTACCTGGAAACAATCAAACACAGTTAGTAATCAGACAGACAAACCATAAACAGCAAGTGTTCAACCAATTAATCTATACAACTCAATACACAACACAAGGCAAGCTCAAAGCTCAAACCCAAGCTTCACCACCTACAAAAAAATGTTATGTTAGTGTACAAATATCAACAACATCAATTAAAATTGATTTGGATCATTCTCCATGTGCATTATGCGTTTGATCCTGAAAAATCAAGCAAACATTAGCAACTAGACCACTAGGCCAAGCCTAGGGTCCAAAGGCAATAAAAATCCCTAAACAGCAAGGCATTCACAAACCAATCTCAAATTAAAGTCAAACAAGAGCAAACATCATTGGTCTCATGTTTATATCATTCATTATGCTCATGCTATGCACAAAATAAGGCAAACTAGTTCAAATGAAGCACCAAGCATACAAACAGAACTATTGCATTCAAATCCATACCAAAACAATTCTAAAAATTCTCAAATAATTTACACATAAACAGGGGATATTCAAGATCTACCATGTCAAATTTGAGCTCATTTGGGCAAATGGAACCATGTCAATGAAAATCAACAAAAACAGACACAATAACATGCTCCAAATCACAACATCAACACATGCTTCCACTTCAAAAATTCATATCTCAATGAAAACAACAAAGAAATGGATGAGACCAAAACAGGGAGGTCCTAACATGTGTCTACTACAAGCATATCAAATTTCATGATCATACAATACAATATGAGCATTTCTCAATCAATCTACCAACCTATGTCACACAAGCTTGCACAATTGGCCAACAGAAATGAAAAATAGCAATCAATTTGAAAATGCCACATAAAATTCCACAAAAATTCACATAGCATCTTAACATGTTAATCAACCATCATGCAAAATTTCACATTAATCCAACAAGTATAGGTCACTCAAAAAAATCCAGCAAGTTGACATAATGAGGTGTGACACAAATTGTCACACCTAAGTTCCAGAATTTGCTGCTCAATGACCAGGTATCAAAAATGCATGAAATTTACATATAAATGAACATCAACCAGTCAAGAATCACCACAAAAATTGCCAAGAATTTATTTTACAATATGTGCATTTCACAAGCCAAATGGTGCAAGGTATCAAAAATGAACATGTATTAAAGAACCCTAGGGCAAATGGAATTCTTACCATGCACAACTTTGACCAATAGGTCAAAAAAATTCTACACTCATCAACAAAGTCAACAAAACAATCCTCACATTTTTCTGAATTTTCTATAATTTTCTATGAATTTTTAAAGGTGTTATGAATTTTTTATGAATTAAACAAATTAATTAAAATACATAATGGCAGTTTGGTAAATATTGCATGGCGCGGGAGGGAAACAGATGATTCAAATTTTCAAATGGTTTGGAAGATCAAACAGCCTTTTCATCGTCACCTTCGTCCAGAAATTACCAGCAACATCAAGAACACGTAATTTTCAAAACCTCACCAAAATCAACAAGTAGATATGCATTGGAACCGTATGAACTTGTGGAATCCAAATATCTATTCCAATTAACCTAACAATCGCTATATCGTCTGAATCGCGCGAATTAGGGTTTGTGTTCATAACTTCAAACCTAGATTTCTCCCTATCTACTTGTCCATTTACCAAACCACAAACATTATTGTACTCTACGCGGAATGCACTACGCAAAGCCTATAACCATCAACCAAATCGTGACATTCGAGTTTTCGAGTTACCTGCTATGGCAGTGTCTATTCGCGCGACTTTTATGCTCAATTCAGTAAAACAGTTGCTACACAAGCTCCATGAATGTGATTGGAATGCTCAAGATCCATTGCCATAGCTTCTATTGCATGGAAACCTCAATTCACCATGAATGCTCCTCACGTGACAGTCAAGATTCGATGCACTTTCCACTCCAAATACCACAAACAGCTTGAGAAGATGATTAGAGAAGATGAATGCAAAAGGAATTTCAAAGTTTGGTTGAGATTTGATGAAGTTTCATGAGATTGAAGGTGTTGGTGTTCTTGAAGAATTGAGAGAATTTGATGAGTTTTTTGATCTGAATTTGATGGAATGATGATTCTGTTATGATTAGAAGGAGATTAAGATTATATATGCTTCACTAAACCATGCTTAATCAAGTTAATTAGCCAAATGCACATGTTAATGAAATGGCTAATTTTGCAAATGAGGGCAAAAATGGAATTTCCACATAACAGCCAATGCCACCTGTTTTGACAGCTCATACACCTCCCAAATGTCATATGTGAGCTGTAGAAACTTGCCTCATGCTCATTGGATGTGTAATGCTCAATTTCACTATGTGATACCATTTGTCCATTTTTAGCACTTTCACTTTTCAAGCCAAATCTCATACCATATGCTTTAGCCATGAAATGATGATTCCAACAAGTTTAAAATGCCATTTATGAGGTGTAGCAAAAAGTCCCATCTCAAAATTCCAATTATTTTGACAGTTGGACAATTTTGCCTCTGGTCCAATTCAGTTGTCCAGTTGAAAAGTGACTTTTTGCCTTGGCCATTTTTGGACAAATCCAATTATGCACCCTCAAAGTACATGTCAAATGGAGTTTGTGCATATAAAGAACTTGCAATTTGGACAAACCATGTGGCAGTTATGGCCTCCTGATTATGGGTCATTTTTGAAATTCACTGAGCCATAACTTTCCAACCATACATGGGATTTTCAAGTTCTTGGACTTTTTGGAAAGGTGAGAACAAGATCTACAACTTTCATGTTGAACAAATTTTCATTTGAATCTTCCTTGGACACGTGGCTTTGAGGTCCAAAACTTTCCATTTTTGGAAACTTCCATTACAAGTCACTTTCTATTTTTGGCAGTTTTTGTCCTGACTTGATTTTCTTCATTTTTAAGCTTTGAGATGTCATTTAACACTTGTTCCAACATGTATGAAGTGTCTCCAACTCATTTCCACCTCCAAATCCATCAGATCATGTACAGTTGACCACAGTTGACTTTTCTGCTGATAGATGAATCTGGCAATGCATAGATCAAATTAAGCCCCAATTTCCAACTGAAATAGCTCAAGGGTGAAACCCTAGCCTCAATAAGCACAAAATAATCATATAATGAACCCCATAACCATCATAAACCCCATCTCCTGATCATGCCCTGAATGGCCCAATGCAACTAATTAGGGTTGACCAGTGGTCAAAACCCTAATCTCAAGGAATAAGCTTTAACACCTGATCCTTCTGATGATAACCA
This sequence comes from Lathyrus oleraceus, assembly GCF_024323335.1. Taxonomy (NCBI): domain Eukaryota; kingdom Viridiplantae; phylum Streptophyta; class Magnoliopsida; order Fabales; family Fabaceae; genus Lathyrus; species Lathyrus oleraceus. Next base: position 494,784,434 of record NC_066582.1, on the reverse strand, counting down.
ACCATGATGATGATGATGTATCAATTCAATCAATATGAAGACCAATATCCATTGAGAATCACAAAACCCTAATTCACAGCCCAATCCTCAGATGGCCATGATCAGTCAGTAAAACCTAGGCTTGCACCCTCTGACTTCCTCTTCTTCTGATCAAGACTTGGGAAGATGGCTTGCACAATGTAACCACATGATATGCAATATGAAATGCCTAATGACCTAAAATGATATGCAACATGTTAATGCTAGTCCCAAGAGAGGAGGGCAAATTTTGAGGTGTTACAGCTGCCCCTATTCAATCCACTGTGAACCTGTCGATACGAAATAGCCTCGGCTTTCGGATGATCAGGATGAAGAGTGATTGAATACCAAGAACAGACGAACAATTTGCACTCTGATGGGATAATAATTAACAACGCCTGTCAGCATCGGCGAAGGAACAAACTCGAACAAAACGTCGACCTGGATACCAAAATAAATGGTAACACAGGGATAACCATGGTCTGAACACCACACATCCGCTCGGGATTATTATCTCTTTTTATGCTTTTTCTTGGACCCCGAAAATTTTCTTATCTTTTTTCATTTCCTTGAACCCCGAAATTTTCTCTGCGCAAACGATCCTCGGATCTCTGCATTTGAACCCCGGAAAATGCCTCAGCACTCCTTTTTGCCAAACAATGAACCCCAATCTCCAATTTGAACCCCAGTCGCCTGACGATAACTCGCGATCGCCAATATGAACCCCGTTCTTCAGAAAATGTCGCAACATCTCCTTTTCTCCACTTGAACCCCGGAATCGCGCTGATCGCGTAACGTCGTCTGATATCATTCCCATCTCTGTCCGACGGAAACATTTCCTCCAATATCGCACTACTGGGGAACACTGTGGATCTGACGTCCTGGTACCACACTCCTCAGAGTAACATTTTCAACCAGACACTGACTGATGACTGGGAGAAAACTCGACGTTTACTGGACATCGAACAATGATGTTGACAGGACATCGAACAATGATGTTTACAGGACATCGAACAAGGATGTTGACAGGACATCGAACAAGGATGTTGACAGGACATCAAACAAGGATGTTGACAGGACATCAAACAAGGATGTTGACAGGACATCAAACAATGATGTTGACAGGACATCAAACAAGGATGTTGACAGGACATCAAACAAGGATGTTGACAGGACATCAAACAATGATGTTGACAGGACATCAAATAATGATGTTGACAGGACATCAAACAACGATGTTGACAGGACATCAAACAAGGATCGACCAGACATTAAACAATGACTGGGAAATAACTCGACGTTTACTGAACATCGAATGATGATGTTTTATAGGACACCAATCAAGCTCGACCAGACACTTACTGATGACTGGGAAATACTGTGGTTCCAAACTCACAATGCTGAACTCCTCGGAGTATCGTCTTCGCTGTCCGGCAAACCAATCCCAAGCGGTAACCACGGCTTGAATCGCGCTGATCGCGTAACGTCCTTTGATGTTATTTCCATCTCTGTCCGACGGAAACATTTCCTCCAATATCGCACTACTGGGGAACATTGCTGACCCGACATCGTGAGGCTAAACTCTTCGGAGTAACATCTTCACCTCTGGGCAAAACCACCTCTCAAACGGTAACCACGGCTTGAGACTAGCTCTACGCTTGCAACAATGATGCATGATCTTTTTCTGCGTAATGCTCCATACTTATGGAAATGCTACGCGATTTTATTTTTTCTATGCAACATGCTATGCTTATTCTACATGATGAATGCATGAAAAGTATCCCCCTCAAGGGACTCTTCTGGGAAGCACGAGACACTCTACTGAGGAACTCGCCATTGCTCTAACTCCACCCTGCTGGGGAATAGCACTGCTGCTGGAAAAAGGCAACCCTTGCTGAGGAAGAACCTCCGTTGCACCCAATCCACTCGGGAAACTGCTGGGGATATGAACCACCAACACTCTGTGGGGATACAACAGTCTTTGACCTACTGGGGATATCAATCCGGACTCCGCTTCGGGAAAACCCTCACAGATACCTGCTGACTTCACTGGGGAAATGCTCACAGATACTCCGCTGGGGAAAATAGCAACCTCCATACTCAACTGGGGAAGCATCAATCTATCACCTGCTGGAGATAACCATCTTGACCCTGCTAGGGAATGCATACTACTCCGCTGGGGACAACCCATGCAATCCATAGGTAGAATCAACTCAGCTGGGGATGTAAATATCCGTCCGCTACGGGACTTTGTTCGGTCCACTGGTAGGATGAACACTGTTAGAGATATATTTCTTTGAAACCCGCTCCACTCGGGGAACTGCTGGAGATATATTTCTTTGAACCCGCTCCACTCGGGGAAATAACAACCTTCAGACCTGGCTGCTGAGGAAACACCGTTTTGAACCTGTCGGGGACAACCATCCTGACTCGGCTGGAGAAGTCCACGGACTTGGAATCCGCTGGGGAGTTGGTCCTCTAACTCTGCTTGGGGACTTTAGCCGGGAAATGAGAAAAGTTGGTACAAAACACCCGTCGACTCGTCGAACCATGGTATCCACCTACCAATCTCGTATCAGCTTTCCACTTTTGAGAACTCCCAAACTCGTCTGGACCTTTTCTGCTCCATCATCTAGTATTCCCAATCGCTCCGCGCTCGACGGACGTACTCCTGGGATTTATACATACTTTTCAATCTTCCGACTTTGAAGAGTCTTCTTGGTTAATTCCAAAGGTCATCGGACGTCTCGCGTCATCTCTTCCTACCACCCTCCTCTGGGGAGTTTCTACAAACTTTCCAATCTTCCGATTTTGAAGAGTCTTCTTGATTACCATCAAGGATCCTCGTACGCCTCAACGTCTCTTCGTTGTTTTCATTCATTCGTCTCTGAGCGAACTCTCTGGGGATCTGTCACAAAGCTTCCACATCACAACCCGCAAGTGAGTGACGAATACCTAACAGTACCTGCAAAACAGATCGTCAGATAAAACCGTGCCCCAGGCGTGTCAAGATTTCAACACTTGGGTCACTCAACCTTCCAAATAAGATTTCAAGCCTTCAATCTTATAAACATGCATTGGAAGGAACCTGTATGTATTAAAATGCAAGATTCTTTATCAAAAATATCTGGATGTTTTTGCAATCAAAACGGTAATGAAAGACAAAAACAAAATTATTTGACTGAATATGCATTTTATTGATTGGAAAAGTGTGGCTCAAATCGAGCACTACAAAGGAAGCAATTCCTGAAAAGAGGTAACTGCGCTCAAAAGGAAAAATCTATCCTAATGGCAATGTGAAACCCGTGATCTCATCGAGTTCCAACTCAGTTACACCCCATATGTCCTCAGACTCTCCATGCTTTCTGCCTTCTGAACAAGACGATTCCGACTGATCCCTACCGGGCATTATCCATGATGCTTTAGCCAAAGCGCAAACGAATCATGCCAGACGCAGTCGTTCGTTTCAATCCCTCTTTTGCCTAGACCGCCCTTTCGGGTTTTCAGTCCACCGGGATACCCATTTTTGCCCAAGTCGCCTTTCCAGGTTTTCGACTTGCCGGGTATACATTTTTCATTTTTATCCCTAATTTTTTTGCCCGAACCTTTTTTCTGTTTTTGGTTCGTCGGGATGCCCATTTTTGCCTGAACTATTTTATTCTTTTCGTCCAGCGGGTCTCTTTATACGAAGTATTTTTTAACTGCGTCCGCATTCACAGGGGATGGAAAATCCTCGCCATCCATGGTCGTTAACAACAAGGCTCCGCCAGAGAAAACCTTCTTGACCACGAATGGACCTTCATAATTCGGTGTCCACTTGCCCTTTCTATCGTTTTGAGGAGGAAGGATCCTTTTCAGCACCATATCACCCACGTGATATACCCGAGGTCGCACCTTCTTATCAAAAGCACGTTTCATCCTCTGCTGGTATAACTGCCCATGACAGATGGCTGCTAGCCTCTTTTCTTCAATTAGGCTCAACTCTTCATATCGGGTCCTTACCCATTCAGCCTCTTGTAACTTCACGTCCATCAGGACTCTCAAAGAGGGAATCTGAACCTCAACAGGTAATACTGCTTGCATCCCATATACCAACGAGAATGGAGTTGCCCCAGTAGATGTGCGTACCGACGTTCGATACCCATGAGACAGACCTCGTACACAGCCACCATTGTCGTGCATTCAAACATTATCCGGGCAATAAAACTTATTCACCTTAACCTCCCCATCAGACATCATAATCCGTTCGGATTCGGGGTCAGGCCCCTCCTCCGGGATCGGTTACTCTCAATCTTTCGATCAGAGCACCTCGAGATGTCCTCATCAGGGAACTCAAACTTCATCGGTTGATGACCCCCCAATGGGTTGCGGAGCGATGTAATCAGACAATACACCCCCTGATTGCTTTCTGAGAGCATCCCAACTTAGTCAATATTCTTTTGCTCTCCTCGCAACCCGTCCGGTCAATGTTGGATTCTCAAACCCATACTTGATCGGATCCATCTCGAAATCCACAAAGTGGTATGAATCGGCATATACTGTCTCAGTCGGCGAGCAGCCTATGCCAAAGTACATCAAGTTTTCTCGAACAGTGAATGTACTGTTTCACAGTCGACAAACTTTTTGCTAAGGTAAATTGCATGCTCTTTTCGACAAGACTCGTCATGCTGATCCAATACACCTTGTGGATCCCTCGAAGGCCGTCAAGTACAGAACTGACAATTGCTCCTCCCACAGGAGATATCATAATCAGAGGTTCCTGCAACTTTTCTTTTATCTTTTCGATGCCCCTTGGCAATCATTATTTCGCCTGACCGTTTGATCTCTTTTTTTTTCAACATCTTGAATATGGGTTCCTACGTGGCTGTTAGATGAGATGTGAACCACGACAGATAGTTCAATCTTTCTAGGAGACCACGAACCTCTCTTTTCATTCTCGGTTCAGGCATTTTTTTTTTATTATTATTTCTTTTTTTTATTATTATTATTATTATTATTTTTTTTTTTTTGCAGGATGAACCTCGATTCCTCCCTTACGATGAACCCCAACATCTTACCGAATTGCACTCTGATAGTGCACTTATCTGAATTCAACCTCAGTCTGAATTATCTCCACCAGATGCCCCACTCCTGTTTGGGACTTTGCTATCATGTCATAGCATAACATTCAATTTCATGACGAATCATGTCATGAAACAAAGTCACCATGGCTCTCTGCTAAGTAGCACCGGCGTTCTGCTCCTCTAGAGGACAGTCTTCTCTCCATGGCAGCGTGTGCACAACGACATTGGTACTTGACCTGGCATATCCTGACATGACCAGGTAAAAGTATCCACATGCTCTTTCAACAAGGCTACCATTCTGCTCTTGACTTGCCTCTGAAGCGGCTCTAATTTCACTTCCTTCCTGACCTCGGCGGTGCTCGGAATAACAATCTCAATCCGCTCTTCCTGCAGCTGAATCACCTTCTCCTCTTGTTTCGACATCCTGGTTAATTCCAGCAGGTCACAATCTTCTTCGCCTTCTTCTTCGGCATGATTGCTCGGTTTGTCGAAATCATATGAGGGGTAACCGAATCGTTATCAACGAGATCCGGAGAATATTTTTGAATTCGGAACGAGACAAATCAAAAAAAGAGAAAAAATGAAAACATTGCCATTTTTTATTTGTTTTTAAACTGCAAAAATAAATGAAAAAACAGGGAACACCGCTTTTTGACTGAAAAACATCCATTTATTAATGATGCAGAAATGCAAATTTAAACATGAGGTGGCCCTTACAATGGACCATTACGTGTCGGGCAACACATATGGCTTTCATGCAAATAAAATCAAAACAGAAATCATTACTCTTCCAGACGAGTGACGGTGCCGATCTGTTAAGCCTTCCAGCTTCCTGGTACGCACGATTTTATCCATTGATCAAACTTGCAGTCACTGTCGTTCTCTTCACCCATCACACAGGCGTGATCCGAATCTTCAGCAATTGCACTCACCATCGCCTGACCATGTGCCGGCATGGGATTGGCATTCACGTTGGGAGATGGAGCAAAGTTGATAGCCTTGGAATCCACCAGGTCTTGGACTACGTGCTTAAAAGCTTTGCAGTCCTCTACACTGTGCCCCGGTGTTCCAGAATGAAATTCACACTGGGCGTTCTCATCATAGTTAGGTGGCCTCTGATCTGTTCTCATCGGAACCATCGCCCTCGGCTGAACCAAACCAAGATCCATCAACTTTTTGAACAGAACTGCGTATGTCACAGGCGGCTTATCAAAATGGCGATCGATCCCTTTTCCTTTCACCTGGTACCCAGCTCTCTGTTGAGGTGGCTGACGTTGCTGTCGTACTGACTGATTACCAGCAGGAACGGTTACAGCAGCAGTGTGCTGGTAGTAACGATCCCTACCGTGTCCTCCCTGGGCATACACAGCACTTGATTCACCTTCATTCTTCCTTTGACCACTTCCGAATGGCTTCTTCAATGTTGATGACGAGGCAATATCTTGTATCTTTCCCATTTTCAGCCAACTTTCAATTCTCTCCCCGGCCACCACAATGTCAGCAAAGTTGGTTACCGGACAACCCACCATCCTTTCAGCAAAAACCCCTTGCAGGGTACCCATGAAGAGATCAGACATCTCTCTGTCCACCAGCGGAGGTTGAACTCTGGCAGCCAACTCCCTCCACCGTTGAGCATATTCTTTAAACCCCTCACTTGACTTCTGAGACATACCCTGCAGCTGGGTGCGACTAGGAGCCATGTCAGCATTGAACTGATATTGTTTAAAGAATGCGTCACCAAGATCCTGCCAGCTCTTGATATCGGACGACTTAAGCTTGGTGTACCACTCCAAGGATCCTCCAGACAGACTGTCTTGGAAGAAGTACATCCAAAGCTTTTGATCCATCGTGTAGGCAGAAATTTTGCGGACAAAGGCTTGAAGATGAGTCTCTGGGCAGGAGCTTCCATTGTATTTGTCAAATGCAGGCGCTTTGAACTTCTGTGGGATCACAATCCCCTCAACTAGCCCCATGTTGGACATATTCACCCCCCCCCCCCCCCCCCCCCCGGCGTGGCATAGCTCTCAAGCACTTTAATTTTCTCAGCCAGCAGCTGAATCTCCTTGTTCTGAGGTGGAGCACTGTGGGGAACGAACGGTTCATTCTGCATTGAAAACTGGTCAGCCTCCCTGTCCTCCTCTCTATCATCATCAAACCCGTAGAATGGAGGCACAAAATTATCCTTCAGATTCTGCCCCGGTTGGCCACCAGCACCAGCATTATTCACCACACCAATAGTTGCTCTCTTTTCACCATCTCTAGATCCACCCAGCCCCTGATTGGAGACACCATCCAGATTAACCCCACTATTTGCTGCAGAAGCCCGCTCGAGCTTTTCGACCTTATCTGCCAGAGCTTTCTGACCAACTGCAAAGCCTTGCATGATGTTGATTAGCTCATTCATTTTGTCCTTCAGCTCAAGCATATCCGCACTGGGAAGTTCCATGAGTCTAGGAGTATTGCGTCTGGTGAAGTATCTGTGAGGTCGGGTCGAGTGCAAAGGTACAGTTCTGCGAGCCCGAGCAATGATTCCTGCAAAACAGCAAACAGGTTAATATGCATGAATGCAGCGTCTATCCATACGAGGAAGCTTCTGTCTTTTGATTCTGGTTTCATCGAGACAGATAATATTTTGACATCCACATTCTGAAATTCAAGATGTCTCTCAACCAGATTCTCAATCTATAATACTCCCCATATGGCTAGACGTATGTTTGGTGCAGATGAATGCAAAATGAGAATGATGCAGATGTATGCAATGCACTGGGCCATCCTCCAAGTCATCTGATCATCTGTACTGAATCTGGCCTCTGGACTGATCATTACCATCTGAGGAGCAAATAACCACCAATCAGACCCACAGGTTCCGAAATAAACGGAAGACAGATACATCATCATCATCACTGGTCTTTGAGCAGACACACCACCATCATCTGAATCGGCCCGGGGAATCCTGAAATAAACGGATCCCCACTGATAAATATCTCGGCCCGGGGAATCCTGAAATAAACGGATCCCCACTGATAAATCACGGACAGCACTCCGGCGTCACGACAATAAATGACCATAAATCCGACTTATAAATATGACTCTGATCCACAGAACAAAAAGTCACCATCTGAACATGCATCTGAAAGAATCACCCTCCCCTCACAGGTAAATTCTAATCAGGTCACCCTAAGGCGGATAATAGTCTCGACAATCGGGCGGAGATACTCAATGGGTTTGCCCTTTCGGGTGTGCCATTGTAGCTCTCTTAAAACCGTCTAAACCAAAGATCCGGGAAATGATCGGTCACCAGAGTCAATAGTTCAGAAGAAGTAACTAAGCCAAAGTGAAGTATCCCACAATGGAAAGCACTATCGACTGAACCTCGTCCGGCTTGTGGTATGTCACGTTGCAACATTATACTGAAGTAGCAAATGAGGAACGTGAGACCCACACTAATCCTAGGTGTATACTCGGGCCTGGGTTTTAGCCCCACTCATAACACCCACCCCAAATAACAGAACCACCTGCAGAGGAAGATGGCAACATGACAGTAATGATGCATGCACATATTTAATGCAAATATAAACAATGGTTAGAATAACTAAATGCAATAAATAAACAACACAAGCAACCAAACCTATCCTAAAGCGCTAGGAGAGACTCGCTTAGGGACCATGGACCAGCATAGGTCAACATGTACTCATTTCCCCAGCAGAGTCGCCAGCTGTCGCATCCTGCGAAAAATCAACCGGCGAGACTCAAATAAAAAACACACAGAGCCGCCACTAAACGTTATTTATCCCAAGATAGGGAAAGGAAACGCTCAGAGAAACCTGGAAAGACATGGTCTCGCGACCAGAGAGAAAAGGTTCGGGAGTCGGTTACGCAAGGGGAAGGTATTAGCACCCCTCACGTCCGTCGTACTCGACGGGATCCACGTCCTAGAATAAAGAAAAGGTTGCTAAACATCACACACACACACGGGGAACGCAGGTGGGGTTAAGAGAAACGGGCTCGATAAGGCATCGCACCTTATGCCTACATATCTTGTCTGGAACAAGAATCAGAGCCACTGTAGTTCGGCTTACGCACGCCAAACAACACAAAACATACAAACAAGCAAGGGTGGCAAACATGGAGCCCGACTGCCAATCAATGGGCTTACGTCAGCATCCGAACCCAAACACAATCAGATAACAGGTAAACACACGCAAAAAAGAAAAAGGTTGCCCGGAGTGGTCTCGCACGACCACCTGCCTACATACCTCGTCTGGCACGAGGATCAGGGCGATGTAGTTCCCCTGAAAGGGACTAAATTGCTAACCAGAAACCGAGGGGAAAACACGACACTAGGGAGCTGAGACTCGAGCCTAATGTTGTCATGCATCGTTCACCTAAGTTCGGTTTTCTATCCTACTTGCATAAACAAGCCTATCCTAACCAGGAAAGAAGCTAGCACACAAGCATACAATCATATATCATACATCAAATGAGAACAAGCATCTCAATCAGATATCCACATAGCACGCGCTATAACCACACAAGGGGGCTCAATCAATCAGGTTTGACTGCCGAAGCAAGTCGTCTGTACGGGCTGGGTTTGCTCTTAACCTTGCCATTACGAGGCTAAGGTGAAGCAGATGAGAGGTGAAGTGAGGATCAGACCTCACAACTCTTATCCCTAACCAGGGAGAGCTTCTGACAAATGAGCATGGGTCCAGAATGGGGGAACCCTTCTATACTCAGAGACTCTGACACAATGTGCACTGCACAGATCTTGGGCTAGGATCTCAATGCTACAACCATGTAATGGGAGCAAGGAGAAGACTCAACTGAATAGTGGGGGGTAGACTGCATACCCCTACCTTCCACCAATTTCCTTATTTAAAGGACTTTCACCTGCTTGGGCTTAAAAATAAACAACCACAATCATTGCCTCTTAAGGAGGACTTCAGACATTTTGCCCGGCCCGGTAACAGCCGGGTCTCCAGACTACATGAAGTAAGAAGGTTATACCTCTATGCAAGTTGCTTAAGCAAAGCAAAGCAAAGGTTCACAAGGAACTGAGCAACTAAAGTACCTGGAAACAATCAAACACAGTTAGTAATCAGACAGACAAACCATAAACAGCAAGTGTTCAACCAATTAATCTATACAACTCAATACACAACACAAGGCAAGCTCAAAGCTCAAACCCAAGCTTCACCACCTACAAAAAAATGTTATGTTAGTGTACAAATATCAACAACATCAATTAAAATTGATTTGGATCATTCTCCATGTGCATTATGCGTTTGATCCTGAAAAATCAAGCAAACATTAGCAACTAGACCACTAGGCCAAGCCTAGGGTCCAAAGGCAATAAAAATCCCTAAACAGCAAGGCATTCACAAACCAATCTCAAATTAAAGTCAAACAAGAGCAAACATCATTGGTCTCATGTTTATATCATTCATTATGCTCATGCTATGCACAAAATAAGGCAAACTAGTTCAAATGAAGCACCAAGCATACAAACAGAACTATTGCATTCAAATCCATACCAAAACAATTCTAAAAATTCTCAAATAATTTACACATAAACAGGGGATATTCAAGATCTACCATGTCAAATTTGAGCTCATTTGGGCAAATGGAACCATGTCAATGAAAATCAACAAAAACAGACACAATAACATGCTCCAAATCACAACATCAACACATGCTTCCACTTCAAAAATTCATATCTCAATGAAAACAACAAAGAAATGGATGAGACCAAAACAGGGAGGTCCTAACATGTGTCTACTACAAGCATATCAAATTTCATGATCATACAATACAATATGAGCATTTCTCAATCAATCTACCAACCTATGTCACACAAGCTTGCACAATTGGCCAACAGAAATGAAAAATAGCAATCAATTTGAAAATGCCACATAAAATTCCACAAAAATTCACATAGCATCTTAACATGTTAATCAACCATCATGCAAAATTTCACATTAATCCAACAAGTATAGGTCACTCAAAAAAATCCAGCAAGTTGACATAATGAGGTGTGACACAAATTGTCACACCTAAGTTCCAGAATTTGCTGCTCAATGACCAGGTATCAAAAATGCATGAAACTTACATATAAATGAACATCAACCAGTCAAGAATCACCACAAAAATTGCCAAGAATTTATTTTACAATATGTGCATTTCACAAGCCAAATGGTGCAAGGTATCAAAAATGAACATGTATTAAAGAACCCTAGGGCAAATGGAATTTTTACCATGCACAACTTTGACCAATAGGTCAAAAAAATTCTACACTCATCAACAAAGTCAACAAAACAATCCTCACATTTTTCTGAATTTTCTATAATTTTCTATGAATTTTTAAAGGTGTTATGAATTTTTTATGAATTAAACAAATTAATTAAAATACATAATGGCAGTTTGGTAAATATTGCATGGCGCGGGAGGGAAACAGATGATTCAAATTTTCAAATGGTTTGGAAGATCAAACAGCCTTTTCATCGTCACCTTCGTCCAGAAATTACCAGCAACATCAAGAACACGTAATTTTCAAAACCTCACCAAAATCAACAAGTAGATATGCATTGGAACCGTATGAACCTGTGGAATCCAAATATCTATTCCAATTAACCTAACAATCGCTATATCGTCTGAATCGCGCGAATTAGGGTTTGTGTTCATAACTTCAAACCTAGATTTCTCCCTATCTACTTGTCCATTTACCAAACCACAAACATTATTGTACTCTACGCGGAATGCACTACGCAAAGCCTATAACCATCAACCAAATCGTGACATTCGAGTTTTCGAGTTACCTGCTATGGCAGTGTCTATTCGCGCGACTTTTATGCTCAATTCAGTAAAACAGTTGCTACACAAGCTCCATGAATGTGATTGGAATGCTCAAGATCCATTGCCATAGCTTCTATTGCATGGAAACCTCAATTCACCATGAATGCTCCTCACGTGACAGTCAAGATTCGATGCACTTTCCACTCCAAATACCACAAACAGCTTGAGAAGATGATTAGAGAAGATGAATGCAAAAGGAATTTCAAAGTTTGGTTGAGATTTGATGAAGTTTCATGAGATTGAAGGTGTTGGTGTTCTTGAAGAATTGAGAGAATTTGATGAGTTTTTTGATCTGAATTTGATGGAATGATGATTCTGTTATGATTAGAAGGAGATTAAGATTATATATGCTTCACTAAACCATGCTTAATCAAGTTAATTAGCCAAATGCACATGTTAATGAAATGGCTAATTTTGCAAATGAGGGCAAAAATGGAATTTCCACATAACAGCCAATGCCACCTGTTTTGACAGCTCATACACCTCCCAAATGTCATATGTGAGCTGTAGAAACTTGCCTCATGCTCATTGGATGTGTAATGCTCAATTTCACTATGTGATACCATTTGTCCATTTTTAGCACTTTCACTTTTCAAGCCAAATCTCATACCATATGCTTTAGCCATGAAATGATGATTCCAACAAGTTTAAAATGCCATTTATGAGGTGTAGCAAAAAGTCCCATCTCAAAATTCCAATTATTTTGACAGTTGGACAATTTTGCCCCTGGTCCAATTCAGTTGTCCAGTTGAAAAGTGACTTTTTGCCTTGGCCATTTTTGGACAAATCCAATTATGCACCCTCAAAGTACATGTCAAATGGAGTTTGTGCATATAAAGAACTTGCAATTTGGACAAACCATGTGGCAGTTATGGCCTCCTGATTATGGGTCATTTTTGAAATTCACTGAGCCATAACTTTCCAACCATACATGGGATTTTCAAGTTCTTGGACTTTTTGGAAAGGTGAGAACAAGATCTACAACTTTCATGTTGAACAAATTTTCATTTGAAGCTTCCTTGGACACGTGGCTTTGAGGTCCAAAACTTTCCATTTTTGGAAACTTCCATTACAAGTCACTTTCTATTTTTGGCAGTTTTTGTCCTGACTTGATTTTCTTCATTTTTAAGCTTTGAGATGTCATTTAACACTTGTTCCAACATGTATGAAGTGTCTCCAACTCATTTCCACCTCCAAATCCATCAGATCATGTATAGTTGACCACAGTTGACTTTTTTGCTGATAGATGAATCTGGCAATGCATAGATCAAATTAAGCCCCAATTTCCAACTGAAATAGCTCAAGGGTGAAACCCTAGCCTCAATAAGCACAAAATAATCATATAATGAACCCCATAACCATCATAAACCCCATCTCCTGATCATGCCCTGAATGGCCCAATGCAACTGATTAGGGTTGACCAGTGGTCAAAACCCTAATCTCAAGGAATAAGCTTTAACACCTGATCCTTCTGATGATAACCAACCATGATGATGATGATGTATCAATTCAATCAATATGAAGACCAATATCCATTGAGAATCACAAAACCCTAATTCACAGCCCAATCCTCAGATGGCCATGATCAGTCAGTAAAACCTAGGCTTGCACCCTCTGACTTCCTCTTCTTCTGATCAAGACTTGGGAAGATGGCTTGCACAATGTAACCACATGATATGCAATATGAAATGCCTAATGACCTAAAATGATATGCAACATGTTAATGCTAGTCCCAAGAGAGGAGGGCAAATTTTGAGGTGTTACAATTAGTAATCGTAGAACTCGGTAGTACGCCTTGTTGAGAACCCGCTAGTTGTTGGGCTATCTGACTCATCTGTATTTCAAGATTCTTAATTGAAGCACCTGTGTTTTTTAAATTACTTCGAGTCTCTTCTTGAAATTGAGAGCTTTGAGCGGCCATCTTTTCAATGGCAAGCTCCCAATCAGCTTTCCTTGGTACCTGTTGCTGAAACTGTTGTTGATATGGTTGTTGTTGCTGAGGTCGAAATTGTTGTTGCTGTGGTTGGTTCTGCACATGTCCTTGTTGATCCTTCCATGAGAAATTTGGATGGTTTTTCCAACCCGGATTGTATGTATTTGAATACGGGTTGTTCTGCCTTAGAAACTTAATCTCCTCAATTTGTTGTGCGGTTGCAACGCAATGTGCAGTAAGATGAGGTCCTCCACAAATTTCACAATTACTAGCTTGCGTTGGTTGAACCGGTTGAACTTGTGCCACAGTTTGAGTATCGATAGCCATCTTCTTCAGTCTTCTTTCTACTTCAGCTGCTACTTGATCTTCCATCTTCACCACTTGACTTGCCAATTTCAGGTCAATTATCCCTTCGGGTTGACTAACACTGCGGTCATACAACTCCAGGTGCTCATTGGCTGCAATGGCTTCGATAATCTTTTTAATACCAGTGGCCATTGTAAAGTTGGTTGAGCCACCAGCTGCTGTGTCAATGAGTTGCTTAGTCTTCATCCGAAGACCATTTACAAGATTCTGCATTTGCTCCGTTGCATCCATATTATGTGTAGGACATGCAACCAACAATCGTTTAAACCTTTTATACGCATCTCCAAGTGACTCTCCTTCCTTTTGTTTAAAATTCACTATGTCGTACCTCTTTCGGATGTACACAGAGGCCGAAAAGTACTCGTTGAGAAAAGTTGTCTCCATCTGTTGCCAAGTTGTGATGCTTCCAGCAGGTAAAGAGTAGAACCACTCTTCAGCATCTTCTGACAATGTAAACGGAAACATGACCAGCTTCTTAGCTTCCTCAGAATGCCCCTCAATCTTTAACGACGTAGTCATAGTTAGAAACCTTTGCAAATGCTTGTTGGCATCTTCGTTAATTTTTCCTGAGAAAGGTCTCCTTTCTAGTTGCCGTATCGTTGAGGGATGAAGTTGAAAGTGGGCAACATTGACTGGTTGATTCACGATTGTCATCCTTCCAGGCGGGGCATTAGCTCCCCCGTAATCGCCTAATAGTCTCTCCACAGGAGGTGGGTCAGCTGCCATAGTTTCAGGTTCGGTATCAGAATTTCCAGAATCAGAGTGTTCCGAATGAATTGAAACGTTTCCTTCTTTCTCAGAATCAGAAACTATCAGCGGTTCTTCTGTCACTTCCAGTCTGTCGTGTCTGGCTTTTCTGATTCGTGCTCGCAATGATCGTTCTGGTTCTGCGTCAAAAAGAAATTCAGCTGAGGCCTTACCTCGCATAAAATATTAGACAGTGGTCAGGATAGGCAAAATGAAATAAACAAATAAAATAAAGTAAAATTTTAGTTGCAGAGCAACAAAATTCCAATTGAATAATTATTAACAGATAGTTTGACAATCCCCGGCAACGGCGCCAAAAACTTGATCGGGAAAATAGCAAGTGTACTATTTTACCGATGTAGTAATAAAAGGAATTATCCTGAGTATCGATCTCGAGGACTGCGTAGGAACTATCAGTGTTGATAATGATTCAATTAAACAAAATAACCTTGGGTTGGTAAGTGAAGAGTGAATTTGCTCTGTAAAATATAAAGGAAAAATAGAGATTTTTGAATGCAGAAAAGTTAAACATGCTAGATCCAGGGTGTATGAATTGCTCTGAATTAAACTTAATCCTTATTTTATGACATCTATGTTAGAATGATTCAATATGATTCTCAAGAGTAGTTTCCCCTAATTCCTTAGCCAGAAACCATTAACATTCAATTTTAAATCCCAATTCCTTAGCCATTCAAAAGAATATTAATCCCATGTATGAATATCAAGAATTTTCCATCATCACTATTAGATCCTCATTCCTAAGAGAAATTAGCGATGTTGTTATACACATAGTGATAAAGGGATTTGTCAGACCTCCTTTACCTCCAATTCAATACCTAATTTTCCAATACGGCAAGCATTACACCCGTGTTATAACAAATTGATTTCATAAAAACATAAACATTCATAAAATTGTAGGAAAAAGGTTCATTACAAAAGCAATTCAGGGACACCTGTAACACCCTTCTACCCAAACGACATATTTAAATAGATTATCAGAATACAACATGTAGAAGAGCTTACATTTCTTACAACATAACACTTATCGCATCACCACATAAAACATATTATTTATTTTATTAAAACTTCGCAGCGGACAACAACACAAATATTATCATTCATAATAATGTTTCAACATTATCTCAACAAAGCATCTCAACATATTAGTCATCATAAACAACGTAAATAATAATCAATTATCTATCGAATCCCATAACCCCGGTGTCACATGACCAGAGCATTTGACTCGACTCTGTAGAATAACTCTACACTTATTCTTCAAACCTCAACAATAGCTACTCCTCTTTATCTGCACATTGCTCATCATAGATGAACATAAACACATGCAGAAGGGGTGAGAATTTCATTATTAAATAATAATATAACGACAGAAATATAAACATAAATATATTTCACATATGCCAACACAGCTCATCATAATCATCATAATCAACATACTCATGAACATCAACAAAACAACATATCAAATGCAATGCACACACCCATGCATGACTCAACACGACTCGGTATACCCATTTTGTGACCAACTACAGGATCACCACTCCCAGATTCATCACCATAGAATCCGAGTTCCCCGCAAGGAACCAAGCCTCTCAACAAGCTCGGAGTCAACAACATCATTGGAACTCAGTCCGTTCATCACTAGGCATCGGCCTTTCATGAATGCATGCACACCAAGCATGCATCATAATCAACATAGCAACAACAGCATCATATAGTCATGTTATCATCATCATTAACACATTCTATCACAAAAGCATATCACATCATGCCACATAATCAAACACAGTATTAGCACACTCTACTAATATCTATACCACTCAAAGCAACGGGAAATGATCCCTCGTATACCATGCATCGGCTAAGTTACCTCGCTCAGCCTAAACAACCAAAAACTGCACAACAACAGCCCAGGAAAGACCACAAGTCTGCCCATACGCGTATTGCCTATGCCCACACGCGTATTGCCCACGCCTGACCAAATCCATACGCGTATTGCCCATGTCCACACGCGTATGCTACGCGTATCACATTCCCATACGCGTACCAACAGAGACCAAAACACGTTCAAAACATCATCTTCCTCATCCATACGCGTATTGCCTAGTGCCATACGCGTACCAGCCATCTCATACGCGTATTGCCTAGTGCGATACGCGTATGACCAGAAACCAGATTTCCAGATCTGCAATGGCTTTCTCTGCTACGAGATCTATCCAAATTCATCCTTCCACAGTCCAAATTTCACACAAAATCACTCATATCACCTAATACAAATAGTCCCCTATTCGATTTCACAAATCCTAACATCATTGCATATAATTTCTACGAGTTCCTTCGATTAAAATCCCAATTTCGTTCATCCAATATTTCACCATTTTCAGCATATTATTGTTTAATAAGGTTCAGACCCCTTACCTCTTTGGATTGAAGGAAGTTCTGAGCAATCTTTGGCCTTTTCCTCTTCCTTCTCTTTCTCTTCAGCGCTTCTCCCCTTTCTCTGACTCTGAGGCAAAATACGTGAAAAAAACTCTGAGTTCTCACCTTGGCCTCTTTTATCCATTTCCACTTTTACCCTTCCACTCTTCATATTCCATTTATTTTATTTAATTATTATTAAAATAAATAACATCTATAATAATAATAATAATTCCCAATATTATTTAATAATTCATTTTACCTTCAAATAATCATATTAAAATAATATTTAAATTAATCTAACAATATTCGGGGTGTTACAACTCTCCCCCACTTTAGAAGTTTTCGTCCTCGAAAACATACCTCAAGCAAATAGAGCCGGATACGACTCCTTCATCTGATCTTCACGCTCCCAAGTCAAGCTCTCACCAGCTGGACCTCCCCAAACAACTTTCACTAGAGCAATCTTCTTACCTCTCAGGGTCTTCTCTTCTCGGTCATCTATCCGAATTGGCAACACCTCAACGGTCAAATTATCCCTTACCTGGATATCATCCAACTGAACAACATGCGAAGGATCCGCAATATATTTTCTCAACTGAGATACATGAAACACATCATGCAGGTTAGAAAGCGACGGCGGTAAAGCTATCCGATACGCCACTTCTCCAACCCTCTTCAAAATCTGGTACGGACCCACAAACCTCGGAGTAAGCTTTTTAGACTTTAAAGCTCTACCCACACCTGTCGTCGGAGTAACTCTCAAGAACACATGATCTCCCTCTTGGAACTCAAGTGCCTTTCTCCTCTTATCATGATAACTCTTCTGACGACTCTGAGAAATCTTCATTTTCTCCTGAATCATCTTAATCCTTTCAGTCGTCTGTTGCACAATCTCAGGTCCGAGTACAACACTCTCACCTGATTCATACCAACACAATGGAGTTCTACACCTCCTACCATACAATGCTTCATATGGAGCCATACCGATACTAGCATGAAAACTATTATTATAAGTAAACTCCACCAACGGCAAATAACTATCCCAAGACCCACTCTGCTCCAACACACAAGCTCTCAACAAATCCTCCAAGGATTGGATAGTTCTTTCAGTCTGACCATCAGTCTGAGGATGATAAGCTGAACTCAACCTCAACTTAGTCCCTAACGCTTTCTGCAAACTTTCCCAAAATCTAGAAGTAAATCTGGGATCTCTATCAGACACAATACTGGATGGAATACCATGCAGCCTCACTATCTCCTCAATATACAACTCTGCCAACTTCTCTAAAGAGTGATTAATCTTCATCGGCAAGAAATGCGCCGACTTAGTCAATCGATCCACAATCACCCAAATAGAATCATTACCTTTCACCGTCCTCGGCAATCCCGTCACAAAATCCATGGAAATGCTATCCCACTTCCATTCAGGAATCTTCAAAGGTTGCATCATACCTGCCGGTTTCTGATGTTCAATCTTTGACTTCTGACAAGTCAAACAGGCATACACGAACTTAGCAACATCTCTTTTCATACCAGCCCACCAAAACAACTTCTTCAAATCTTGATACATTTTAGTTGCACCTGGATGGATACTCAATCCACTCCTATGGCCCTCTTCAAGAATACTCTTTTCTCTTAACACCTGCAAAACAATTCTCAGATGTCCTGCATGCTCTTCTTCCGTCTTAGAATATATCAATATATCATCTATGAACACCACAACAAAATTATCAAGGTACGGATGAAATATACGATTCATATATTCCATAAACACACCTGGAGCATTAGATACACCGAACGGCATCACAGTGTATTCATAATGACCATACCTCGTACGGAAAGCAGTCTTCGCAATATCGTCTGACTTCACTCGGATCTGATGATAACCCGACCGCAAATCAATCTTACTGAAAACATGAGCTCCGACCAACTGGTCCATCAAATCATCAATCCTCGGCAATGGATACCGATTCTTGATAGTCACCTTATTCAACTGCCGATAATCGACACACAACCTCATCGTACCTTCTTTCTTCTTCACTAACAACACTGGTGCACCCCAAGGAGAAACACTTGGACGCACAAACTTCTTCTCAAGCAATTCTTCAAGTTGCTTCTTCAATTCAACTAATTCAGTTGCCGACATTCTATAAGGAGACATCGACACTGGACTCGTACCTGGTACCAAGTCAATGGCAAATTCGACTTCACGTTCTGGAGGTAAATCACTTACATCCTCCGGAAACACATCCTGAAATTCACAGACAACAGGCAAATCTACACTCACCACTTTCTTATCCGCTTGCAGAGACGCAAATAAAGCGAATATCTGAGCTTCATCTTTCACAAAATCCCCCACCTGCCTAGCAGATAGAAATCTTGCCTCATCATTCTCACCAACTTCAGAAAACCGCACCGTCTTCCTATAGCAGTTGATAAACACGCCATAGAATTCTAGCCAATTCATTCCCAGAATAATATCAATTTGGTGCAAGGGTAAGCACACCAAATCAACCACGAACTCTCTCTCAAAGATCGTCAACTGACAAGCTCGACAGACCACAGAAGTCTTCACAGAACCATTAGCAGGAGTATCTATCACCATACTTCCGCCTAGGGACGACATAATCACACCAATCCTGGTCGCACACTCATACGAAATGAACGAATGAGTAGCACCAGTGTCAACAATAGCAAGCAATTCAACATTATTAATCAAGCAAGTACCTTTAATCAGATTATCTTCTTTAGGGGCTTCAGCCCCACTCAGAGCAAACACCCTACCAGTAGTATGAGCTGCAGTGGCCGCCTTCTTCGGTTTCGAGCACTGTGAACTGATATGGCCTTTCTCGCCACAATTAAAACATGTCGGACCAGCATCCTTACATTCAGTAACTCTATGACCAGCCTGACCGCATCGGAAACATCTCAGCACTTTCTTGGTACAGCTATCAGCACGGTGGCCTGGCTCGCCACACTTGAAACATTTACCAGCTATGGGAGATCCTCCTCCACTTGGCTTCTTCTCATCTACCACTTTCTGCTTACCTTTACCATTCGGAGATGCATAAGGACTACCACGATCCTTATTCTTCTTCTCACTAAGACTCTTGTAATGAGCAGTCCTAGCCTTGCTATCTTCATCAAATATCCTGCACTTATTAACCAGTGTAGGAAACCTACGAATCTCCTGGTAACCAATGCCTTGTTTGATCTCGGGACGCAACCCGTTCTCAAACTTGACACACTTGGATTCCTCAGCATCAGCACCATTATAATGAGGACAATACTGCACCAGCTCCTCAAACTTTGAAGCGTAATCAGCAACAGACATGTTACCCTGCTTCAGTTCTAGAAATTCCATCTCCTTCTTACATCGCACATCGGCAGGAAAATATTTCTCTAGAAAGACCGTCTTGAACCTTTCCCAAGTCATCTTAGCACCTGGTACTTCAATCCTCTGGCGAGTGTTATCCCACCAGTTTTCAGCCTCTTCAGATAACATATGCGTACCAAACTGCACCTTCTGTGCTTCAGTACACGTCATCACCCGGAAAATCTTCTCAATTTCCTTCAGCCAAATCTGAGCACCATCTGGATCATAGCGCCCCTTGAATGTAGGAGGGTTATTCTTCAGAAACCTTCCCAAATTCTTAAACTCGTCGACCGGCGGATTCTGCTGCGCCTGCATAGCCTGCGCCATAACAGCCAAAGCCTCAGCAATCACACGGTCATTTTCTCCCGCCATACTCTGCACAACACCACCACAACCGTTAAATATCGACAGTGTCATTTACACTAATCGACCATCAGGGAAAACATCACATTATGACTCGACTGGACTGACTATGCTCTGATACCACTAATGTAACACCCTTCTACCCAAATGACATATTTAAATAGATTATCAGAATACAACATGTAGAAGAGCTTACATTTCTTACAACATAACACTTATCGCATCACCACATAAAACATATTATTTATTTTATTAAAACTTCGCAGCGGACAACAACACAAATATTATCATTCATAATAATGTTTCAACATTATCTCAACAAAGCATCTCAACATATTAGTCATCATAAACAACGTAAATAATAACCAATTATCTATCGAATCCCATAACCCCGGTGTCACATGACCAGAGCATTTGACTCGACTCTGTAGAATAACTCTACACTTATTCTTCAAACCTCAACAATAGCTACTCCTCTTTATCTGCACATTGCTCATCATAGATGAACATAAACACATGCAGAAGGGGTGAGAATTTCATTATTAAATAATAATATAACGACAGAAATATAAACATAAATATATTTCACATATGCCAACACAGCTCATCATAATCATCATAATCAACATACTCATGAACATCAACAAAACAACATATCAAATGCAATGCACACACCCATGCATGACTCAACACGACTCGGTATACCCATTTTGTGACCAACTACAGGATCACCACTCCCAGATTCATCACCATAGAATCCGAGTTCCCCGCAAGGAACCAAGCCTCTCAACAAGCTCGGAGTCAACAACATCATTGGAACTCAGTCCGTTCATCACTAGGCATCGGCCTTTCATGAATGCATGCACACCAAGCATGCATCATAATCAACATAGCAACAACAGCATCATATAGTCATGTTATCATCATCATTAACACATTCTATCACAAAAGCATATCACATCATGCCACATAATCAAACACAGTATTAGCACACTCTACTAATATCTATACCACTCAAAGCAACGGGAAATGATCCCTCGTATACCATGCATCAGCTAAGTTACCTCGCTCAGCCTAAACAACCAAAAACTGCACAACAACAGCCCAGGAAAGACCACAAGTCTGCCCATACGCGTATTGCCTATGCCCATACGCGTATTGCCCACGCCTGACCAAATCCATACGCGTATTGCCCATGTCCACACGCGTATGCTACGCGTATCACATTCCCATACGCGTACCAACAGAGACCAAAACACGTTCAAAACATCATCTTCCTCATCCATACGCGTATTGCCTAGTGCCATACGCGTACCAGCCATCTCATACGCGTATTGCCTAGTGCCATACGCGTATGACCAGAAACCAGATTTCCAGATCTGCAATGGCTTTCTCTGCTACGAGATCTATCCAAATTCATCCTTCCACAGTCCAAATTTCACACAAAATCACTCATATCACCTAATACAAATAGTCCCCTATTCGATTTCACAAATCCTAACATCATTGCATATAATTTCTACGAGTTCCTTCGATTAAAATCCCAATTTCGTTCATCCAATATTTCACCATTTTCAGCATATTATTGTTTAATAAGGTTCAGACCCCTTACCTCTTTGGATTGAAGGAAGTTCTGAGCAATCTTTGGCCTTTTCCTCTTCCTTCTCTTTCTCTTCAGCGCTTCTCCCCTTTCTCTGACTCTGAGGCAAAATACGTGAAAAAAACTCTGAGTTCTCACCTTGGCCTCTTTTATCCATTTCCACTTTTACCCTTCCACTCTTCATATTCCATTTATTTTATTTAATTATTATTAAAATAAATAACATCTATAATAATAATAATAATTCCCAATATTATTTAATAATTCATTTTACCTTCAAATAATCATATTAAAATAATATTTAAATTAATCTAACAATATTCGGGGTGTTACAACACCCCCCTAGCATTGGGGGGTTTAGCTCATCATAATATTCAAAGAAAGTACAAATATAAGATTAGACATTACAAGAGATTAGATAGCTTCGATCTTCAATTGCTTCCGTGCTTGATGATCTCCGTTCTCCAATAATCTTGATTCTCTCGTTCTCTTTGTTCCGTCCCTCTCTTTGTCTTTCCATTAGGTCTAAATAGTGTAGTACACATTACAGCCAAGCCAAAAAGTCAAAATTGCCCTCCGGGATCACTTACATGAGTGAAAACAAAAATCAGAAGATTCAGCGCACCTGCCAACACGGGCCGTGCCAGGCAACACGGCCGGCCGTGTTGGCTCTTCAATTATTTTAATTTTTGTTTTTCCTTCAGACTTGCTGACACGGATCGTGCCAAGCAACACGGTCGGCCGTGTCAGCCCCCTGGTTTTTATATGGGAAGAAGTTCTTCTTGCAGCACGGGCCGTGTCAGGAGACACGGGCCGTGTTTGGCTCCAGGATTTTCATTCTATTTTTTATTTCTTTTTCTTTCACTCTTCCATTGTTGCCTTGGCACTTCCGACTCTTCAGCTACTTCTGAAACATGCACAATACCATGGAAACGACATCAAACGCATCTAAAAACTTAAATTAACACCAAAAGCAAAATAAGCATAAAACTACTCAACTATGAAATACTTAAAATTCAAACACTAAAACTCAAAATAAAGGGTTACCACATTGATGAATTTTGGCCGAGAACATGATGAAAATCAAGTAAAATGGTGACCGATCATCATGCCTTTAAGCAATAGCATGTTTAGTTTTCAAGCCATTATGTTGCATCATTCATAGGAATAATCAAACTCTTTCGGGTACTTGTATTCTCCATATGTTATTTCATTCCCTTTTAGCATTGTTATAAGTTAAAGCAATGGAATAATCTAACTCTTTCGGGTACTTTTATTCTCCATATGTTATTTCATTCGCCTTTAGCATTGTTATAAGTTGAAGCAATGTGAGTACATTCCATTTGTGGTACCACTCCAAGTGCATTCATCCATGCCCATCTCACTTCTTGGTGGATGAATGGTTGTTATCCTATTCAATATGTCCTACTGTAACAACTTTCTCAAGTTATTATAGTCCCACTCCCCATTATCCTTTTTAAGGTCTGCAACTTTGTTATTCATAATAACATGATTGTTGACTCTCATGTGATCCTTTAGACCTATTATATGGTTGACCCAGCAGTCAAGCCAGGCATGTATCCTTTCCCCGTTGCCAACAATACATATGGTGTTGTTGCTAATCTCCGGCCACAAGTTAACTAGATTCCTTCAAAGACCATAGTCATAAAGTTTCACTTCCCATATACCATTCCCACTATAATTCCTTTCATACTTACCTTTAAGCACACTGGACCACAAGTCTTTATCACCCTTAAAGAATTTCTAACAAAGCTTTTCTAAGCATGTTTTGCTCATTATGTTTAGGTTTCTCAAACCTAGACCCTCATCCTTTTTTAAATTAGGAAAATTACTCCACTTAATTGTATATAGATGCTTCGTTCCATCAAAGTTTCCCCAAATGAATTGTCGTTGAGCCTTGTGAATCTCTTTCAAGCTTCCTCTTGGCATCCTATTGCTCATCCTGGAATAGGTCGGAATGGCTTCAAGAATAGATCTTGTTAAAATGACTTTTCTCCCCATGGATAAATGACTACCCTTCCATATTGACAGTTTGCTCTTAATATTGTCAATGATGTGTTGAAAGTGTTTCACTTTGGAGTATTTTCCTGAGGTTGACACTCCCAAGTAAAGTCATAATTGCTTCGTTTCTTTGATCCCTGCTACCCGAGTAAGCTTCTTCCTATTTATGGAGTCAGTACTATTCGAGAAGAGGATACCTGATTTATGGTAGCTGATCTTTTGCCCTGAAATTCCACAAAAAGTGTCAAGCATTTCTCTTGCTTTCTTCATTTGCCTAACAGTCGCTTTGCCAAATAATAATAAGTCGTCAGCAAACATTAAGTGAGAGATATTTGGATTATTCCTTCATGCTTTCATCACTCCCAATTGCCTTTCTCCACTTCATTTAGGATCAAGTGTGATATCTTTTCCATACATATGACAAATATGAAAGGAGAGATAAAATCTCTTTGCTGAAGGTCTTTGTGAGCTGCGAAGTAGATTTCTTTTTTTCTCATCCAAAGAACGTCCATGTTGATTATGGTTATGGATTCCATGATAACTTGAGTGATCTTATCGTGGAGGCCAATTTCCATGAGAACCTTATGCACAAAGTTATAGTTCAACATATTGTACGCCTTAGCTAAGTCGACTTTCATTATAAAACAACCATGTTTCCCCTTCATCTCGTTCATGTTGTGGAGGACTTCTTGGGAAACTATGATGGTGTCTTGGATGTTTCTTCCTGCTCTTAAGCCTTTTTAATATAGGGGACTATCTTTTCGATGATCTTTTGAAGTATATGCATAATACATTTGCTCAATAACTTATAGGTAGTGTTGCATAAAGATATGGGCTGAAATTGAGTGACAAGCCGAGGATTAATCACTTTAGGAATTAGACATAAGTCTATGTGATTAACCTCTGCCATATTTTTGGATGCCTTCATATATCTCAAACAAAGCTACACATTTTGTTACAAGCCACACTCTGGGATTTTGATAAAAACCCGCATGGAATCCTTCAGGACTGCGGGATTTCCAAGGGGTCATATCAAACATCGCTTTATGAATCTCTTGTAAGAACAAGATTTGGTTCTGCATCTGGCCTTTAGTTTTGATGATAACAATGCATTGTTTCTTAGAGAATAATTTTGTATACTAATGGTTTTTATGTCTAGTGTGTAGCTTGTGCTAATAGGTTATGACTGTGAAGTGTTGACGTGTGATGTCATCAGATTCTGGAATTAACACACTCTGACTCTAAAGAGATACAAATGTTTTACAAGATATTGTCAAGTTCTAGAAATATAAGAACAACGGTTCTGGTGAATGTTTATGTTAAAGCTTCTGAATATGACTCTGATTGAATAGACTCTGAAGGATTGTCAGCCTTCAAGATTCTGCACTTAAGTTCTGAAGATTCTAAAGAACAAGATCTGAAGACTATGAAGACCGGGTTCCGAGGAACTGTGTCAAGACTCTGAAGACGGAGGTTCTGAAGATTCTATCAACTAGTCTTTTGATCCTTCTAAGCATGCTTCAACATTATTTCATCATAAGCCTCTAAAGACTAGAAGATAAGATCAAAAGGTTTTTGCGTCCTAAAAATAGTACACAGTACAAGATCACTTTTGCCTTCACTACGCTGATTTTATGGGATAACGACATTACTATTGTACCATTTTGTCTCATATATGCAAACTGTTATGCAAAGAGACAGATGTAATTTGCTATTCTAATTCTACCTTACAAGTTATCTTTTAACTACTTATATAAAGAAGACTTGGAAGATTGGAAGAAGTTGTTCATTCTGCTCAAGCTAATTGTTATCGTTCATGTTATTGCTTATACACACGTTTTTACTGAAGTATATATTTTATGTGTATAGTTTTTGTAAACACGCATAGAGTTGTTGTTCATTATTGTGTGAGAATTTCATTGTACTTAACTTATGTTAATATGCTTTATTAGAAGCAATATTATAAACAGAGTCTTGTAAATCTCAAAGTTGTTTGAATGGTTTCCTTGAGTGACTAGGTTTTAGTAAGATATACTCAAGAAGACAAAGACGGTTTGTACTTGTGGTGTTTGTAATCAATTTCAGTTATAGTGGATTAAGTCCTTGTTGAGAAGGAAAAACCACCTTGGTAGGGTGGACTGAAGGTATCTTCGTTAACAGCGAACAAGTATAAAAATAACCTTGTTATTTTCTTGTTCGTGTTATTGTTTGATTAAGTTGGTTTTGAAAAAGCTTTCATTTTTTGAAACCCGATTCAAACCCCCACTTCTTGTGTTTCTTACCACATTCATCTCCTCCCTCTTCAAATATTCCTTAAGTTGTTCCATCATTTTATTCTCGAGATCTAGGAATGTGACTCTGGTTTGGTGTCATTCTTCCACCTTCACATCAGTAGTGTAAAAAATTGTATGCCAATCTTTAAAGATTTTATTTATTTCATCCAGATCCTTAATCCATTCACCATTGTTTGACTTTATCAGGTTGATAATCTTCCTTCTTATTCTTTGGACAGTAGAAACATAGTAGAATCTAGTATTCCTGTCCCCATCGGCTAGCCAAGTCATTTTGGATCTTTGAAATCAAAGTAACTCCTCCTGATATAGGATATTTCCTAACATTTGTTCAATTTATTTTTCTAGATTGACAAGACCATTGTGGCCTCTCCCATTATGAAAATCTTTTTGGATGCATGTGATTATGTATGTTAATTAGTTTTTCTCCTTTTGTAGACCTTTGACTATGGTCATGTTTCATTTGGTGGAGGCTAACCTCACTATATCCAAACTAGCCTTCAGATCGTTATCAACATCCCACACTTCAGTTACCCTGTCATTGTAAATGTCTTCCAGCACACACGTTCATTCAAATTTGAATGATTTGTTGGGGTTTGCAATATGTATCGTCTTGAAGAGAAATCAGGATGGGATGATAGTCTGAATAATCTACTCTTGTTAGAACCCTGACATATGCGTCTGGAAATTGAACACGCCAAGAATCATTGACCAAAGCGCGATCTAACTTCTCATATATTTTGAGACCCCGTGATGGATGGGTCCCCACCAAGTAAACTTGTGTCCTATGGGTTGAATGTCCATAAGGTTGCAACAATTGATCTGATCCTTAAACATGTTGCATTTCCGGATCGACACATTAAATCCTTCTATTTTTTATGATGCTATCAAGATGTCATTGAATTCACCTCATAAGAGCCATCTTCCCCTTAAGCTCCAAGCCACACATTGAAGTATTTCCCATAGCTCTTTTTACCATCTTCCTTAGGGCTCAGATACGTCAGAGTAAATACCACTCTATACAGTCGTGATACTTGACTCTAACCTGAATGAATTGAAAATTAGGTTGTTAAACACTGATTGAGACCTTCTCCTTTCTCCAACGGTAGCAATTCCCCTTGATTATCCTATCACATATGAGAAAACGTAACCATTAAATCCTAGAAGAGCAAAAAAAATCCTCAATTTCCTCGGGTCCATTATGGTTTTAAGGATAATGAAAATATCAAGAACATTCATTTTGATATAGTTCTTACAAACCCGTAGGAAAACCCTATTAGTTGCACCTCTGCAGTTCTAGATGAAAACTTTGATTTGTTCCCAAATCATGGAAAAAAATGAGGATATGTTTGCGTTTCCTTGCCATTTCCTTGGTGTTTCATCCACCGAAACCATATTGACTTACCTTCCATCATTTATGTTCCCACTGTTACTTGGATTTAACGTACTCGACATGCATTCCTCAATTCGTTTGCCACCCAATTATTCCTCAAAATCTATAGCAGGATCCACGGTTCCTGGTTCAACCGTTTAGATTGATACTTAGGCCTTTGTGTTTATTGGGTCTAAGAGTTTATGATTGATACTTAGGATTACGCCTATTGAGTTGTTTAGTTTCCAAGTGTCGATTTGATAGTGTAACACTGGGATGGGAATGTCGTTTTATGCTTTGTGTTCTGCAAGTTGTTGAACTATTTATTTTATGGTTTAAATGAAGTTAATTCTTATTCATGAGACAATTGCCGATGTGTTAAAATTTATTTTCGCTACTATAATTGATTTTGAAAAAGATGTTACACTGAGAAAATGTGACACCCTTTTTGAGTAAATTATTCTACATGTTTTATAAATTAAGTGTTTGGATTTTAGGGTGTTACATAGCTGGTATCAAAGCAGGTCGGTTCATTCGTCCTAGGTTTTGTGAACTTGTTTATACCCTGGTGCGTGACATGTGTGTGATGCATTCTGCTTCTCTGAGATATTTCAAGTGTGGATGGTTAAGTAATTGTGTCATTGAATGTAAGAGTGCAGTTATGACTTGTTTCAACTGTGGAGGCATCATCGTTGCAGATTAAGGATCGAAAAAGTGAAATACTTAAGAGGTGCGATGATCGCTTTGGGTAAGGTAGTGTAGGGAGGACTTGATGGATGAGGCGTGACGTGAGAGTTAGAGAACACATGAAGGAAAACCTAAGGAGAGAAATAAGCAACCATATGAGGGTTTTTGAAGTTGAAGAGAAACTACATTGTCGTATCTTCAACCTTTCTGGGAATTCGAGGTAAGTGGAAAACTATTTATGATATAGGTGTTTAGGCATGAAGGATGGAGAGGATTATGTATCCTCTTCCCTTTTTCTTTTTGTTTTTTCTCCATTGATAAGGGTTTGAAGCTTGAGAAGGTTTGTGCAAAACCTCTCTAAGGCGTTGTGATATATAGAAATTTCTTTTTGTGCTCTGTTGATGGTTGATTATCGTGTAAAAATGTGTGTCTAATCCTTAGTTTTGATGTTTATGAGTATAAATGTTGAATTGATAAAATATGTTGATGTCTTATGATAACTAGAGAGTATAAATGTTGAATTGATAAAATATATTGATGCTTTATGATAAGGTGAGAGTATAAATGTTGTATTGATAAAATATGTTAATGTCTTATAATAAAGAGACCGTATAAATATTCAATCTGAGGTGTTTGATGTGATAAAATGTTGAATATATCATGATTGATGTTTTGTTGTTCGTTTTGGGGCGGTTGGACTTAAATAGTCGAGTTTCGGAGTTGTTTCTATAGAGAGAAAAATTAGAAAAACTCAGATAGACATAGAAGGAGATTGAATGTCTTGTTTCATGCGTAACTTGAGTTTCGTAAGTCCGTTTGAGGTGCAGTTAGTTGCGTTAGAAAGTTAACGCGACAATATTTCTTTTGAAGTGGGAAAATTGGGTCTGGGAATGCTACAACAGTAGTAGTTATCTGGTTTTAATACCAGAAACATAGTTAAATCTAAATCTTGTGTTGGTTGTCTTGTTTGATGTATAACTTTATTTTCGTAAGTTCTTTAAGAGTAAACTTTATATCATAAGAAAATAGAAAAAAAATCCTACATGTTAGATGTAATAAGTATTTCATTTCATTAAGTAGTATTTCATTTCATTAAGTAAAGTTATATAAATACTAGTTACAAGTCTGGAAAAACATTTTGCCTGATGTCAGTACCAGTTTCCATTGTTCAATTAAATTGTAGCAATTGGGACCTTAAGTCCAAAAATAAAATTATAGTATGATAATAGATATTTTAAAATTTCCAAAACATATTTATTTACTTGATTTCGACTTTGTTTGATATTTTAAAGAATTGTTCGAACCTGAGGTATAACTAGTAGCAAACATTATGTTTGGTGTATGCACCAGTTTCAATTGTTTGATTAAAATATACCGGTTGAGAACTTAAGTATTAAAATAAAAATAATAGTCTTAAAATAAACTCTTTAAGAATTTTGAAACATATTCATTTGCTTGATTCTGACTTCGTTTGATATTTTTAATAATTATTCGAATTTGATGTATGACTAACATAAAACATGATTTTGTGGCTCTTTTGATAATATGTCATGTGAATTAAGTTGTTAATGTTTTGATGATATATTTATATTAAATAAGATGCGGGTATGTTTAGAGTCGAGTTTGAGAATTAAATGAGTTGAGTTTCAGGTTATTTGATATGTTTATAACTGAGTTTGATATGTTTAGAGTTGTGTAGAATTAAATGAGTTGAGTTTTTTAATCATCTGATATGTTCGGGATTGAATTGAAGAGTAAATGAGTTAAGGTTAGAGTACGTCTTATGCCTCTTAATTTTTGAATAAAAGGTGGTAGGGTTATTTGTGAGCTCTGTTGAGTTATGAGCATACCTTGTTGGACGTTGATGGTTGTATGATGTTGTTTTTACCCTATTAATGAGCATTATTGAGAAATTTTATATTTAACTACTACGCTGAATTATAATGAAATTGTTGAGTTATGTTGAGATGTGTGGTTCAAAGAGTAATCACTATTGTGGCCTTATATTAGCGATGTTTTATCTTAGGATGTTTGGGTCAGAGAGGAATCATTATCGTGGGCTTGTATTGGCGATGTTTTAGGTTCAGAGAGGAACCTGAGACGAGTATGGGAGTTGGAGGTTGAGATGAGTATTACATTTATATTATTTGTCACATTCAAGCATCGTGAATATCGAAGATAGGTATACAGACTTTAGTTTAATGACGAGTTTTTGGTTTAGAGAGGGGGCCAGTGACGAGATTGGGACTTTGGTTCGATAACGAGTTTCAGGTTCACATAGGAGACCTGTGACGAGTTTTTGGTTTAGAGAGGAACTAGTGACAAGTTGATTAATCAGTAATATAACTCTGACATCCAAAAATTTGGTATCACATGTATTGGAGTAGAGGGGATGAATACATTGCATACATAACCATATTTGTGATTAATTATTCTTATGGATGATCTATGTGATTGATGATTGATATTCTTGAACTATCCTTCTTGTTTTATAAACCGCTAACATATATGAATGTATTCTCACCCTTGTTTGTTTCTGTGTTGTTCTTTATCCCAGTGGTGCAGATACTCCGGTAGAGGAGCTTTAGTTGTTGTTTGTGTTTGAGGATAACATATTTGCCTTCTTCGTTGTTTATTATTTTGAGTTGTTTAGTTTCTATGTGCTGCTTTGATAGTGTAACACTAGAATGAGAATATTTTTTATGCTTTGTGTTCTATGAGTTGTTGAACTATCTATTTTATGATTTAAAATGAAGTTGATTTTTATTCATGAGACAATTGACGATGTATTGAGATTTATTTCTGATGTTGTAATTGATTTTGAAATAGATTTTATGCTGAGAAAATATGACACCCTTTTTGAGCAAATTATTCTACATGTTTTATAAATTAAGTGTTTAGGGTGTAGGGTGTTACACCTCACGCTCTAGATCATCCTCGAGGTCAGTCACATTTGGTCTTGACCATAGGTTTTCTGATAGGCCCCAACTTAGTCATTGGAACCCTTCCTATTCAAGATAGCAGCCTCCATTTTCATAATTATCAGAGTAGATGAAAGTGAGGTTCTTGTAGCGTAAGAGGAATGGGGCATGGAAGCAGCAACATTGTCATACCTCGAAAAATGAGAACACGACCTCGCGGAGCATAATCGCACGCTCTCGAGATGGGCTGAACAGAGTCGCCACCGAAATTTATTTATTCGTAAAAAGGGAAAGGAAAAATATCGATAAAACCCCTAAAAGAAAGGATAAGATATGGTCACGCAACCAATATCTGGGTTCGGGAGTCAGTTACGCGAGGGGGAAATATTAGTACCCCTCACGTTCGTTGTACTCAACGGGAACCGTTTAGTTAGTTTCAAATGAATGTTAACTTATGTTAGTTTGCAATCTTCTACTTAAGTGAGATATAAAAAGAGATTAGAGAAGTGTTTTTGAATTTTTATTAATGAGAAAAGACCTAAAAAGATTTTTATTAATAGGGGGCAAAAGACTAAGAAAAGATTATTTATTAATAAGTCTGACAAGATTTTGCAATCCTTTGAAGGTGAGAAAAACAAGAAAGGGGGGGTTTGAATTGTTTGGAAAAATAAGCGCTTTTTCAAAATGAAAACCACACAATGATTTTATACTGGTTCGCTTATAACACAAAGCTACTCCAGTCCACCCGGCCAAGGTGATTTCGCCTTCAACAAGGACTTAATCCACTAATCTTGAAAGATTACAAACAACGTCTAAGAGAAAGATCTCTTAGTCCTCTCAAGTATACAGACTTCACAGAGTCACTTGAGGAAATAAACAAACAATAGATAAAAGATTTATGTAATCTAGAGTGCTTCTAAGAAAGCAAATATTACAGTATTAAGAACAAGAGTTTTTCACGTTATAAGCAAAAGCTTCGTGAAGATCTTAGAGAGTAAGAGTGTTTTTCTTGAGCGTTGATGTTTCAGTATAATTTTGGCTTGTTGGCTTACTGATACTTCAAAGTTGATTGCAGCCCATTTTATATATCAGTTGAAGTAGTAGTTGAAACTGGTGGATATTAAAATGAATTTACGCCATCACTTAAATAGCTTCTGCAGGATAACTTTCTCTCCTTGAAATGACTACTTACCACAAGTAGTATCTTCTTTATTAAAATTGGAGATTAACGTCTCTTTCTTAATTTAGGAAAACCATTTGCAAATCTTTACTTGACTTTAACGTTACTCTTTCATGATTAGCAATTTCATGCTCAGAGTATTTGTGTTTCTGGAGAATCTTGGAATCTTGCTTCTGATGTTGATCTCTTGTGAGTTCAGATAGTTTCTTCAGATAGCGCTGTTCAGAGTCAGAACATCTAGAGCTTACTTCTTGTTCAGATGCTTCTGATACTTTGCTGTTTTGCTCAGAGTTAGACTTTCTTGAACGTGTCTCTACTTCAGATGCTTCTGATCATATGATAATATGCTTCTGATCTGGTTCTGTATCTGATGACATCATCAGATTTCTTCCTTCTTTCTTTAGAACCCTGCACACTTAGAAACTTTTCGTTAGGGTGCCATTTTTGGTTTCATCCTTTGTTATCATCAAAATCAAGGAATCTGTTGTAGAACAATTTTTGTTTTTACAATCTCCCCCTTTTTGATGATGACAAAACAAACTTAATTAGCAGATGAAACGTGAATAATATCAGATCAGATAGACAGAAGCTCCCCCTGAGATAGTGCTAGGGAGTTCAGAAGTTCTTACCAGAGTTTCTTAAGTAAAGAGGTTTCTTGATACCTTCTGCAATTTCTTAAGTCCAGGTTAGATAAATTTATTTTTAAGAAAAATATGTTGCAGAATGCTTAAGGTATTTAGACAATATTTTCATCAGAGCTATTAATGGCTTCTCCCCCTTTTTGTCAGAATCAAAAAGACATAGTAAAAAAAATAAGTAAAGAGAAAAACTTGTATTCAGATAAAAGCACAAAGGCAACAAGAAAACATCAGATTCAGAGAAAATAAAACAACAGGCAAGCAAAATAAATCCTAAGTGCCTAAGGGTTCGGAGGCGGAGGCATTCTCTGAAGCAACATAGCAAGCATGTTCTGGATGTTGTCGTTGACAGTATCTTGCTTGTCCATTCTGGCCCGGAGTTCATTCTGATCTTGCTTAAGTTCTTTCAGAGTCTGAAGAACCATAGGGATCACAGAAGAGGACTCCCCTAGAGTCAGAGCCTGCTGAGCTTCAGCTTCAGCAGCAGCTTGTGCTTCTGCATCCGCCAGAGCCTTAGCTTCAGCTTCCTTTAACCTTAGGATTTCAGCTTCCCTTGCTCTTTCTTCTTCTTCCAGCCTTTTAGCTTCTTCTTCAGCTTCCTTTGCCAATCTCTCTTCCTCTAGCCTTCTAGCTTCAGCTTCTCTGGCTAATCTCTCTTGGAGTCTTGCCTCAGCATCTCTGATGTAGCCATTTCTGACTTGTTCAGAGATACTCTTCAGCCTAAAAGCCTCAGAGGTCATCCAGCCAATGACTCTGTTCCAGTGTGTCCTTACAGATTCAGGAGCATCACTGACTTCAGAGTTAGTGGTCAGAGACTTGACCTTTTATACTGAAGCCCCTGCTACCAGCATGATGGATTCCTCAAGGGTAGGTACAGAAAGGTCAGGTTCAGAGGTAAGAGGTGGAGATGTTGGAGGGTTGAGATTTAGTGTTAGAGGTTCTGGTTCAGTTTCTGATTCAGGTTGAGGTTCAGATGTTTGGGGTGAAGCGTAAAGAGGATTTAAATCTAAAGGTTCAGTTTCAGTTTCAGATTCAGGTGCAGCAGAGGTGTTTGGTGGGTTGATATCAGAAGTGAGATGGTCAGAGGGTTGGTCTCCAGAAGGTTGTATTTCAGAAGTAAGGGTAGTTGTTTGTTGTGGTGGTGAAGTTATTTCAGGTTCTGTTGGTTGTTGTGAAGCGAATTTTTGAGCATAAATCTGAGCTATGGTTGGGGAGTCAGGGTCAGAGTATTCTGGGTCAGAGGAGATAGAAACATATGGGGGTGATTCTGGTTCTGAGGATGATGAAGAGGAAGTGTTTTGGTTTAATTGTTCAGGTTTAGAGGGAGGTATGAAAGTACGGGCGATATTTAAAACTGGTGAAGGCTGTGAAGTTCTGGTGGTTGAAGGTGGAATTTCAGAGGTTGTATAGATGGAAGGTGTTGTGAGAGGATTAGAGGGAGGAGTAGAGGAAACCATCGAAGGTACAGAGGTAATGGGAGGAACAGACATACCAGTAGAACTTTTCAGAGGAGCTGAAGATCTGCTTCCAGAAGCTTCTCCAATTCTTGCCTTCTTTGCCTGAGATGCTATCTTCTTCTCAGAGAGACCTCTCTTGTATCTGACGAAGTCTTCTTCTGAATCCAGACAGTCGTCGAGGCTGAAGTCAGAGATGTCAACACCATCATCCAGCAGACGCTGAAGATAGATAGCAACAGCATCTCTGGGTTCATTCTTGAAGAACCTGGCAAGGCCATAAGGCATCTTCCTCTGATCTTTCAAAGAATCCCAGGATGTGTCCAGAGTGGGTCTGACTTGAATCTTCTTAATTATCCCCATACTCTTGAGATTTCTGGCGTTCAGAGGCTTCCCAACATCTATTGCCAGATCATCCATCAGTTTGGTCTTTTCCAGATGATCTACCAGTCCATTCTCGATGAAAACATCCGATAGCAATCTTCCCAGAGGGATGTAGGATCTGGGCTTCATGTTGTTTCTGGTTTCTCTGACAGAATCTCTCAGATATCTGAAAAGGAGAGCAAGGAGGCAGATCTTCACACCCTTCTGAATGCAATACAGAATGCATTTCTGGTCTGCATTGATGTAGTCAGAGGAGTTAGAGGCTGGACGGTGGTGAATAGTTCCCAGAATGATCTTCAGCCACACTCTGAGGTTCTGATGCAGCTCTTTGTTCTTTGAAGGATTTCCTTCAGTGTTGGGTTTGAAGATTGTTGGATTGATTACATCAGTAATGCGCTTTGACCTAGGAGGGATGTTGTAAATCCTTTTTCCTCCAGCTCTCTCCATGTTCAGTAAGGAGGCAATTGACCCTTCAGTAATAACAATCTTTACCCCCAGAACATAGGAGACGATGAAGTGGTCATCTGCATCTGCAAATCTCCAGAACTCCTTGATAAGAAGAGGGTAAACAGGACCATAAAGCCTTTGGAAGTAGTTTTCCCATCCTTGTTTACGAAGCTCTTCAGTAAGATCAACGCCATTTCTCTTCAAGTTGTCGAAATCAACTAGCGATTCACACAACACGTCCAGTCCTTCAAAAGGGGTTGAAAGGTTAATATGGCGTTCACGGTCAAGAACATGGGGTTCTTTGTAAACAGGGGTGATGGTGACGCCTGTAACCGTTGGAGTTGGAATGCTTGAAGTTTGAGCAGTAGAGCTTGATTCCATTTCTTGAGAGAAGTTAAAGACTTGTTGTTGTTAAGCGTCCATGGTGAAGAAGAAGAAGATTGATGAAGATGAAGAGCTTTCAGAGAATACTTCAGAGAGGTTTAGGGTTTTAGAGTGAGTGAGAGTGATAAGTGTGTGAAATGTGAGAAAAGTGTTTATATACTCTAAGTAAAACACATGCAAAACGACACATCAATTTGCGTTAGTACACAGCTCAAGATTGCACGCTTGGGGAAAAAATGATTACAGCTAATTAATGAATGTCTAATCCCAACAGTACGCACACTGCTCAAGGA
Source organism: Lathyrus oleraceus (assembly GCF_024323335.1). NCBI lineage: Eukaryota > Viridiplantae > Streptophyta > Magnoliopsida > Fabales > Fabaceae > Lathyrus > Lathyrus oleraceus. The sequence continues at coordinate 494,747,601 of NC_066582.1, read as the reverse complement.
GATTTCAAACGTCTGTCCTTTGAATTTCTTTTGACAGCTGTCTAGAAGTTCTAGGGTTAGACGCTTAGTGCTCCACGTGTTGATGTATCTGATCTTCAGGAATACCAAAAGATTGATTCCTGGAGATTTCTAACTCAGATATCTTCTTAACTGGTAGAAGTATCAGAGTCAGAGGCAGAAGTGTATTTGTTTTTATCAGAGTCTCATTTTACATTTTCAGAGCCATACTTCACTCAGAGCAATTTTTAATGTTCAGATGTTCTAAGATAAAAAGAAATCTATCTTCAGCTAAAGGCTTAATAAAGATATCTGCCCATTGATGTTCAGTATCAATGAACTTCAATGTTACTATCCCTTTCTGAACATAGTCTCTGATAAAATGATGTTTTATTTCAATGTGTTTGGCTCTGGAATGTAGAATGGGATTCTTACTTAAACAAATAGCAGCAGTATTATCACAAAAGATAGGAATGTTACTCTCAAAGATTTGCAGATCTTCTAACTGATGCTTCATCCAGAGCATCTGAGTTGTGCACAGTGACGCTGAGATATATTCTGCTTCTGCAGTTGATAGAGCAATTGTTGATTGTCTTTTGCTAGCCCAGGATATCAGATTGTTTCCCAGAAGCTGGCAATTTCCAGAAGTGCTTTTTCGTTCTATTCTATCTCCTGCATAATCTGCATCACAGTAACCCGAGAGTCTATACTCTGATGTTTTCTCATACATCAGGCCCAGGTTAGGAGTTCCTTTCAGATACTTAAGAATTCTCTTAACTGCTGTTAAATGAGATTCTCTAGGATCTGATTGGAATCTGGCACAAAGACAGACACTAAAGAGAATATCAGGACGAGTAGCAGTCAGATAGAGAAGAGAGCCTATCATACCTCGATAGAGCTTCTGACAAACCTTGTTGCTTACCTCTTCCTTTTCAAGAATGCAAGTTGGGTGCATGGGAGTTTTTGCAGAGTTGCATTCAGTCATGTCAAACTTCTTCAGAACATCTTTAATATATTTACTTTGATGGACGTACGTGACTTCTAGAGTTTGATTAATTTGAATTCCCAGAAAGAACTTTAGTTCTTGCATTAAACTCATTTCAAATTCTGCCTGCATTAACTTAGAAAATTCTTGGCAAACAGAGATATTAGCAGAACCAAAAATAATATCATCAACGTAAATCTGGCATATCATGAGATCATTATTAAGGTTTTTACAGAAGAGTGTAGAATCAACTTTCCCTCTGATAAAATTTTGTTCCAGAAGAAAATTGCTTAATCGTTCATACCAAGCTCTGGGAGCTTGTTTAAGTCCATATAAGGATTTCTTAAGTTTAAAAACATGTTCTGGAAAATTTGAATTTTCAAAACCTGGAGGTTGATTGACATACACTTCTTCTGAAATATAACCATTAAGAAATGCACTCTTGACATCCATTTGATATAATTTGATAGAGTGATTAATAGCAAAAGATACAAGAAGACGAATAGATTCTAACCTCGCGACTGGAGCAAAGGTTTCATTATAGTCAATACCTTCTTGTTGACTGTAACCTTGAGCTACCAGTCGAGCTTTGTTTCTGACAACTTCTCCTTTCTCGTTCAGCTTGTTTCTGAAAACCCATCTGGTTCCAATGACATGAGTGCCTCTGGGTTTAGGAACGAGATCCCAGACATCATTCTTTGAGAATTGATCCAATTCTTCTTGCATAGCTGCCACCCAGTCGTTATCCTGAAGTGCTTCATCACAAGACGTAGGCTCAATCAGAGACACTAGTCCCAGAGGAGTATCTTCAGAAGTCCTGAAGGTAGATCTGGTTCTGACAGGTTCGTCCTTGTTTCCCAGAATCAAATCTTCAGATACATTGATACGACTTTTGACTTTCTTTGGGATTTCTGGAGATTTAATTTCTTCAGAGTTCTGAGTGACAGTTGCTTCTGGAGTTTTATCAGATTCTACAAGAGTGATTTCCAAATCTGCAAACTTTTCAACTAGCTTTGACTTTTCAGGGTCAAGCTTATCATCAAATCTGACATGAATTGATTCTTCCACAATTTTGGTTTCTGTGTTGTATACTCTGTAGCCTTTAGAGCGTTCTGAGTATCCTAACATAATACCTTTCTGTGCTTTGGAATCAAACTTGTTCAGATGTTCTTTAGTATTTAATATAAAGCAAGAACATCCAAAAGGATGAAAATATGAAATGTTTGGTTTTCTTCCTTTACACAGTTCATAGGGAGTCTTTTCTAGAATAGGTCTTATAGAGATTCTATTCTGAATGTAACACGCTGTATTTACAGCTTCTGCCCAAAAGTGCTTTGCTACATTAGTTTCATTGATCATGGTTCTGGCCATCTCTTGGAGTGTCCTATTCTTCCTCTCTACAACTCCATTTTGTTGTGGAGTTCTAGGGCAGGAGAAATCATGGGATATTCCATTAGAATCAAATAATTCTTCAAAATCTTTGTTTTCAAATTCTTCACCATGATCACTTCTGACTCTAATAATTTTAGAGTCAAATTCTTTTTGCACTTTGGAACAGAAACTGGTGAATACAGAGTGAGACTCACTCTTGTGCTTTAGGAATTTTACCCATGTCCAACGACTGTAATCATCAACAATGACTAGTCCATACTTCTTTCCATTAACTGATGCTGTTTTCACAGGACCAAATAAGTCAATGTGAAGAAGTTCCAGAGGCTTAGAGGTAGAAACAACATTTTTCTTTTTAAAAGATGTTTTTGAAAATTTTCCTTTCTGACAAGCTTCACACAGAGCATCTGAAGAAAACTTCAGTTTAGGTAGGCCTCTGACTAACTCGAGTTTAGTTAGCTGAGAAAGTTTCCTCATGCTAATGTGGCCCAAGCGTCTATGCCATACCCATTGCTCTTTGTGAACTGACATTAGACATTTAACATTTTGATCTTTTAAATCAGAAAGATTTATTTTGTAAATGTTATTTTTCCTCTTGCCTGTGAAAAGGACAGAGCCATCGTTCTGATTAATGGCTTTACATGTTTTTTGATTGAAGATTACATCATAACCGTTATCACTTAATTGACTTATGGATAACAAGTTATGCATTAATCCTTCTACATAAAGAACATCAGATATAGAGGGAAGAGTACCATTACCAATAGTTCCGGAGCCTCTGATCCTTCCTTTCTGATCTCCTCCGAAGCCTACAAATCCAGCGTCTTTAAGTTCCAGACTTTGGAACATAGACTTTCTTCCCGTCATGTGTCGCGAGCATCCAGAGTCCAGGTACCATGACTGGTGTCTGAACTTTGCTGCATAGGATATCTGCAACATACACAATCTTATCTTTTGGTACCCAGAATCTCTTGGGTCCTTTCAGATTAGTTTTCCCAGAGTTTCTTATAACTTTGGGTTTTCTAGCATTTTTAAATTTTTGTTCTTGTGTGTGTGTGTAATGATATGAAAAGGGAGACTTAAGTTGGTTACTGGTAGAAGTTTTATCTTCCTTAGAATCATACCCAATTCCCTTTTTATTGTTCTGACTAACTCCATAAATCATGGATGCCATAATACTCCTATCTATCCCATTTTTCAGAAATTTTTGAAAGGATTCTTCGTATTTATAAATTATTTTATTTGAAGTTTGTGGTGCTTGAGACAACGCTTCTTCTAATTCTAAGCTTTTTCTTTTCGCTCCATCTCTTTCTAGTGTTAAAGATCTGATTGTATCTTCTCGTGCTAGAATTGTCATCTCAAGTTCACTACATTCTTCAAATTTTGCTTTAAGACAGCCTTTAATGTTTTTAAACTTTTGTTTTAATTTCTGATGTGAGCTAAGAGTTTCTGACAAACAAGATTCTAGATCAGATCGAGAAAATTCAGAAAATACCTCTTCAGATTCTTCATCTGAGCTACTCCTGGATGTGGTAGCCATAAATGCCACATTGGCCTGTTCATCAGAGTCAGATTCTGATGATCCAGATTCACTATCATCCCAGGTAGCCATCAGTCCTTTCTTTGTCCTGAAGGTATTCTTTTTGAAGCTTTCTTTTCTAGGGTTGTCTTTCTTTAGCTTGGGGCATTCATTCCTGTAATGACCTGTTTCTTTACATTCATAACAGGTAATATCTTTGTTAGATTTACCTTTTGAAGTTGATTCAGATCGATCCCCTCTGGGTCTTGGTCTTCTGAAGTTGTTGTTCCTCTTTTTCCAGAGTTGCTTAACTCTTCTGGTTAGTAGGGACAACTCTTCTTCATCATCAGAGTCTTCTGGTTCAGAGTCGTCAGCATCTTCAGTTTCTGCCTGGAGAGCTTTGGTTCTGTCAGGTTTCCGTCTTTCAGATCTGGACTTTAGCGCTACGGACTTGTTCCTTTTCTGAGGCTCATCTTCCTCTAGTTCTATTTCATGGCTTCTGAGAGAACTGACAAGTTCTTCAAGGCTGATATTGTTCAGATCCTTTGACAGCTTCAGAGCAGTAACCATAGGTCTCCATTTCTTTGGCAGACTTCTGACTATCTTCTTAACATGATCTGCAGTTGTGTATCCTTTGTCTAGCACCTTGGGACCTGCAATAAGAGTTTGGAATCTAGAAAACATGGCCTCTATAGCTTTGTCATCTTCCATTTTGAAGGCTTCATATTTCTGGATAAGCGCCAGAGCCTTCGTCTCTTTGACTTGGGAGTTTCCTTCATGAGTCATCTTCAGAGAGTCAAGTATATCTTTGGCTGTCTCTCTGTTGGTGATCTTTTCATATTCGTTGTATGATATAGCATTTAGAAGTATTGTTCTGGCCTTGTGGTGATTTTTGAAGATACGTTTCTGATCTTCTGACATCTTATTTCTGGGAACTTCAGCTCCATTTTCTGAGATTGGAGGTGTGTATCCATCTGTGACAATGTCCCAGAGGTCAGCGTCATAACCAAGAAAGAAACTTTCGATTCTATCTTTCCAGTAATCAAATTTCTCTCCATCAAAAACAGGAGGCTTAGCATTGTAACTATCTCTTTCATTTGAGTGGGCCATGGTTTTTCTCGTACTGGATCTCTCTACACTGTTAAGTGTTTGATTAGAAAATCAATAACAGAGCCGGTGCTCTGATACCAATTGAAGGTGAGAAAAACAAGAAAGGGGGGTTTGAATTGTTTGGAAAATAAGCGCTTTTTCAAATGAAAACCACACAATGATTTTATACTGGTTCGCTTATAACACAAAGCTACTCCAGTCCACCCGGCCAAGGTGATTTCGCCTTCAACAAGGACTTAATCCACTAATCTTGAAAGATTACAAACAACGTCTAAGAGAAGATCTCTTAGTCCTCTCAAGTATACAGACTTCACAGAGTCACTTGAGGAAATAAACAAACAATAGATAAAAGATTTATGTAATCTAGAGTGCTTCTAAGAAAGCAAATATTACAGTATTAAGAACAAGAGTTTTTCACGTTATAAGCAAAAGCTTCGTGAAGATCTTAGAGAGTAAGAGTGTTTTTCTTGAGCGTTGATGTTTCAGTATAATTTTGGCTTGTTGGCTTACTGATACTTCAAAGTTGATTGCAGCCCATTTTTATATCAGTTGAAGTAGTAGTTGAAACTGGTGGATATTAAAATGAATTTACGCCATCACTTAAATAGCTTCTGCAGGATAACTTTCTCTCCTTGAAATGACTACTTACCACAAGTAGTATCTTCTTTATTAAATTGGAGATTAACGTCTCTTTCTTATTTAGGAAAACCATTTGCAAATCTTTACTTGACTTTAACGTTACTCTTTCATGATTAGCAATTTCATGCTCAGAGTATTTGTGTTTCTGGAGAATCTTGGAATCTTGCTTCTGATGTTGATCTCTTGTGAGTTCAGATAGTTTCTTCAGATAGCGCTGTTCAGAGTCAGAACATCTAGAGCTTACTTCTTGTTCAGATGCTTCTGATACTTTGCTGTTTTGCTCAGAGTTAGACTTTCTTGAACGTGTCTCTACTTCAGATGCTTCTGATCATATGATAATATGCTTCTGATCTGGTTCTGTATCTGATGACATCATCAGATTTCTTCCTTCTTTCTTTAGAACCCTGCACACTTAGAAACTTTTCGTTAGGGTGCCATTTTTGGTTTCATCCTTTGTTATCATCAAAATCAAGGAATCTGTTGTAGAACAATTTTTGTTTTTACATCCTACTCCTATGTATTTTCAAATACAATAGAGAATTCAAGACTTACGTAGTTCTGAGTATAAAATGTTTTGTTTGTTGGTCGATTTTAGCAAAATTTATCTTGTATTAACCGACGAAAACATTGTTTTACCCAAAATAGGTGAGGAGCATACACTTGCATCATATCAAATGGCTTTACAAATCAACATTCACGGGAAAACGTCATTTATCTCAACTCAACGATTATGGGTGAAGCATTACTTTGAATCATCTTAAGACAGAATGCCTTTCATTTTTTAAAAAAAGGTTTTTGAGATCAATTGCACGGCGACGGGAAAAAAGTTTGATTGGTTGAATGTACTTTATAGGTGAGTAACGAACGTTTGATGAGAACGAGGTCTATGTCTCGGGATCAATCATTCGAGGTTCCACCAGAATACTAGATTCCAACGGTCCTTTTTCATTCGAGTTATTTAAGAAAATTGTTTAATGGACAATGAACGCTTTATAAGAACAAGACATGTGTCTCGAAATCAATTGTTCAAAGAGTTACGTCAAAATGCTAGATCCCAATGACCATTTTTGTCTAAGTTAGTTAAGTGTTTTAAGAGTGGAAGAAAAGATTGAATTGTTATCCCAAGATGTGTGCCTCGGGACCAATCATTTGAGGGTTCTGTTGGAGTGCTAGATTCAAAAAGTCCTCTTATTTAAAATTTATTTAGAAAAAGATGATATTATTTTGATTTAAGAAAAGTCACTCGATGTTTGATCAAAGTTTTTGATCATATTATTTTGAAAAATGATTTGTGAAATGGTTTGAGATTGGTTTTGAATAATAGTGAGATTTTAAAAACTAATTTGATGTTGATGAAGTGTTTGAATCTTATCTTGAAAGATTGATTTTATATTTTGTTTTTGTCTATTTAATTTATTTTAACTAAGTAAAAGAAATGGAAATAAAAGCGAAAAAATAAATACAAATTACAAACAAGTGATGCGGATATATTTTGTTGAATGAGGAATATGAGAAAATGCAACAACATAAATAAATAATAGTGAAACTAAACAAACTACATGAAAATAAATAAATAAATAAATAAATAAATAAAATGAATCACAAAACATAAAGATAAAAAACTTATTATAATTTTTTTTTTGAATTTTCTTTTTCCTTTTTATTTTCAAATTTTTTAATATATACATTTTTTTAGTAAAATATTAATTAAAAAATTTAAAATAAACAAAAGTTAGTGATTAATTAACAGTTTGTTTAACGAAGAAACCCATGTATATAAATAAATAAAAAGTAGATACTCATTATAAGAGACCAAGATTTTATCAATAAGTTTAAAGTTAATATCATTTGAAATGTGTGTTTTCATCCACATATTATTATTTAGAACTAGCAAATAAATGGGGTTCATTATCACCACCAAACAACAATTAAATATGAGAAAAAAAATAAGATAGATAATAATAATAATAATAATAATAATAATAATAATAATAATAATAATAATAATAATAATAATAATAATAATAACAATAATAATAATAATAATAATAATAATAATATTAAAAATAAAGAGCATGTGTGAATGGAGAGCTACAAAACATCAATATAAAATGGAAAGAAAAGTTGCTCTAACTATTCTTTCTCCTAGAATACCTACAAATTCATTTCTCTCACTCAAATAGATCTTTCTCGGTAAAAGACAAATAAACCTCTCTTTGTTTCATTTTTCAAAGAAAGAAATAAAATATTTTTTCTTCCTTTCTCAAAATTAGACGCAATCGAACACGAACACGAGCAGCAAAACACCATACAAATATAACTAATAGGTCCCAAATCGGAATGGTTCAAAACAAAAAAAAATCTTCAATTTAGCAATAACATTATTCATTTTCTCAACCGGAAACAACAAAAAACATAGGGGTTTTAAAAAAAACCTTGAAAGCTTCAAAGGAGACAGGGTGACATTGATACCTTCCCATTTGTGATTTTGACGATTCCTGGGCGCAACTCCGATAATGTATGGGTGTTTTGTGGCGGTGACAGTGGTTCAAAGGAGACATGGTGAGATTGATACGAAGTTGGTATGTTGAAAGTGAGAGTTTTATGGTTTATTTTGTGAAGATGATAGTGAGTAGTGTATTTGGAGAGTGGTGATATTGTGTGATGTGGTGTTGGTTGTGAGAAAAGGTGATGATATTAAAAGTAGCATCTTACTAGGATTGGCCAATCTCTCCTCCAACAATATTATCATTTATATTAGGGTAGTGTAGGGTTTTAAATATTAGTTAAAGACCAAAAGACCCTTGTAGATATTTTATAGGATTTAAAAGAATTAAACAAATTAAAATAATTAAAATTCAAACATTATAAAATACATAATATAAAATAAATATGAAAACATAGCTAGATCTATTTATTTATTTCGAATATTTTGACAAAAAAATAAATAAAAGGGATAAAAATGAGTAAAAATAGGGTGCGAAAATGCTCAAAAATAAATAAACTGAATGCACCTTAATGATCATCGCGAAATAAACTTCTCAGAAACATACAGATTTTGATCAAATTTTGAAATAAAAATTAATGGGTCAAAAGGCTAAAGCTGATCAAAACATGACTTAAAAAATAGTCGAAAATTAAAACGAACACACCAGGTTAAACAACGCGAACCATAGATTAATAAAGTTGATGTATGCAAGCTCGATTTTGAAAATTTTCGCCCATTAATTTTACGTACATTTGAGAAACAGTTTTACTGATCTGTCTATAGATCCAAAAAATTATTTTGGTTGACATTTTGGGCATTATGTGAGATGAAATGCATGTTATGTTATGCAGATGATGCAAATGTCATGATGCGTGTATCGATTTATTGAATGAGGGGTAAAATTCGGGTATGACAGACATGATTCCATTAAACTTCATCATCAGATAAGAGAATGTCAAAATAAGAATCCCTAGAGGTGTCTCCCTCATTTAGAGAACCCTTATAGATCCTTTTCAAATCATGATAATTGGTTACAAATATGACCTTATGGGACATGTGATTAGTGATAAAGGGGAGAAGAGTTTGAATCGTAAGATACTCCCGCCCTAACTATAAGAGATTCATCACTCTCAAAATCGCTACATAAACTAATGAGATTATTTCTAATATTAGCTAAGATAAAGGGAATGTTAAAAGGTATGAAGAGCTTGAGATAAGGAGGGTACCTGGAAAAGTTGAACCTGACAAGAAAGTAAAGAAGAATGAATGTTTTGTTCAAGGGGCAACAATCGCTCTAGTAAATACTCTTGGAAGAGAAGAAGAAAATGCACTCACAAATAGAAACTAACTTTCTAAGATTGCGAAAAGTTCCCTCAACACTCGAAAAACCTTATATATATATATATATATATATATGATATATTATATAGATATATATATATATATATATATATTATATATATATATATATATATATATATATATATATATATATATATATATATATATATATATATATATATATATTATATATATATATATATATCTATATATATATATATTATATATAGATAATATATATATATATATCTATATATATATATATAATATATATAATATATATATATTAATATATATTATATATATATTATATTATATATATAATATATATCTATATATATATATATATATATATATATATATATATATATATATATATATATATTATATATATATATATATCTATATTGTTGGTTCTAAGTGTTGGCAACAATTTTGATAAAACAAAGAGTGTTCACAAGATATTGTATGTGATTGTCGCATCCGCGAAAAACAACCGGCGGGACTCAAATAAAAACACAACACAGAGCCGCCACTGCGCGTTATTTATCCCAAGATAGGGAAAGGAAACGCTCAGAGAAACCTGGAAAGGAAATGGTCTTGCGACCAAAGAGAAAGGGTAAGGGAGTCGGTTACGCAAGGGGAAGGTATTAGCACCCCTCACGTCCGTCGTACTCGACGGGATCCACGTTCTAAAATAAAGAATAGGTTGCTAAACATCACACACACACACAGGGAACGCAGGTGGGGTTAAGAGAAGGGAGCTCGATAGGACGTCGCATCCTATGCCTACATATCTTATCTGGAACAAGAATCAGAGCCACTGTAGTTCGGCTTACGCACGCCAAACAACACAAAACGCACAAACAGATGGCAAACCTGGAGCCCGACAACCACTCGATGGAATTACGTCAGCATCCGAACCAAAACACGCACAAAACGGCAAACGTGGAGCCCGACCGCCAATCACTGGACTTACGTCGGCATCCGAACCAAACACACAATCATATAACAAGTAAACACTCACAAAAAAGAAAAAAGGTTGCCCGGAGTGGTCTCGCACGACCACCTGCCTACATACCTCGTCTGGAACAAGGATCAGGGCGATGTAGTTCCCCCTGAAAGGGAAAGAAAATCTAGCCAGAAACCGAGGGAAGACACACTACCAGGGAGCTGGACTCGAGCCTAGTGTTGTCATGCATCGTTACCCTACGTTCAGTTTTCTATCCTACTTGCATAAGCAAACTACTCCTATCCAGGAAAGAAGCAAGCATACAAGCATACAAAATAATTCAAGCATACATCAAATGAGAACAAGCATCTCAAACAGATATCCACATAGCACGCACTATAACCAAACAAGTGGGTTCACACAATAGGTTTGACTGCCTCAGCAAGTCATCTGTACGGGCTGTGTTTGCTCTTAACCTTGCCATTACGAGGCTAAGGTGAAGCAGATGAAAGGTGAAGTGAGGATCAGACCTCACAGCTCTTATCCCTGACCAGGGAGAGCTTCAGACAAGGGAGCGTGGGTCCAGAATGGTGGGACCCTTCTACGCTCAAAGACTCTGACTCGATTGTGCAACAGCACGAGATCTTGGGTTTGTGTCCCAATGCATCAACACACAGCAGTGCGAGCAGAGGGACGACTCACAGAATAGTGGGGGATAGATTGCATATCCCTACCTTCCACCAATTGCCTTGATTAAGGACTTTACCTGCTTAGGCACAAAATTAAACAATCACAAACATCGCCTCTTAAGGAGGACTTCAGACAGTTTGCCCGGTCAAATAACAGACCGGGTCTCCAGACTACATGAAGAATAGAAGTCCTACCTCAAGTGGTTTACACAACCAAGCAGCAGTAAGCAAGTTCTTAAAAGAACTATGAGCAACTAAATGTACCTGAAAACAATCAAGTATCATCAGTACTCAGACAGACAAACATAAACAGCAAATGTTAATCAGTCAGACTATACAAACTAATGCACAACAAAGCAAGCTCAAAGCTCAAGCTCAAGCTTCATAACCTACAAAACCAAGTCATGTTAGTGTACAAACATCAACCAAACTCATTTGAATTAACTTGATTCAATCTCCATACACATTGCACCTTTTCATCCTGAAAAATCAATCAAATGTTAGAAACTAGACCACTAGGCCAAGCCTAGGGTCCAAAGGTGACAAAAATGTCTAAACAGCAAGGGATCTCTAACCAAAGTCAAATTAATGTCAAACAAAAGCCAACACAATTAGTCCCATGCTCATACCATTCATTATATTCATTTCATGCACAAAACAATTCAATTTAGGTCAAATGGAACACCAAACATCCAAACAGAACTATTGCATTCAATTCCATGTCAAAACAATTCCAAAAATCCTCAAATAATTTACACCTAAACAGGACATATTCAAGGTATGGCATGTCAAATTTTAGCTCAATTGGACAAAGGGAACCATGTCAATGAAAATCAACAAAAACAGACACAATTATATGAGCCAAATCACAACATCAACACATGCATTCACTTCAAAAACTCATAAGTCAATGAAAACAATAAAGAAATGAATGGGACCAAAAGCATCATGTCCTATCGTGTGTCTATAACCAGAATACCAAATTTCATGTTCATTCAATACCATATGAGCATTTCACAAAGATAATACCAACCTATGTCACACAAACTTGCACATTTGACCAACAGAGATGAAAAATACCAATCAAATTGAAAATGCCACATAAAATTCCAGAAAAATACACATAGCATCTTAACATGCTAATGAACATCCATGCAAAATTTCATATCATTCTAACAAGCCTAGGTCATGAAAATAAATCCAGCAAGTTGACCTAACTAGGTGTGACACAAATTGTCACACCTAGGTTCAAAAATTCATAACTCAAGCCACAGGTATCCAAAATTCACAAAGTTTATATGTAAGTCACCATTGGCATGTCTAGAATCACCACAAAATTTTTCAAGAATTTCTTTTAAGGCATGAGGATTTTACAATGGAAATGGCAAAAGGTATCAAAAATACATACATGTTAAACAACCCTAAGTCAAACTAGATTTCCACCATGCACAACTTCAATCAATAGGTCAATAAAATTCTAGAGTCAATTAGGAAGTCAACAAAAAAATCCACACATTTTTCTGATTTTTAATTAATTTTTTATGAATTTTTTAAAGTGTCTATGAATTTTCTAATAATTATTGAATATATTATAAATAATTAAGTTTCATTAATGGCAAAGTTGTAAATACAAAGTGACTTCAAACAGGCGCGGGAAACTCCTCGTTCAAATTTTCAAACAGGATTTTGGATCAAACAAGCCTTTCCTCATCGTTTTCGCTCAGAATTACCAAGAACACGCATGAACATGAAGATCCACGAATCATCACCAAAATGAACAAATGAATAGTCAATGGAACCGTCTAAGAACAAGGAGTCCAAATATGTCAATGATTTAACCTACAAGTTCCTAAATCCTTTGAATCGATCGAGTTAGGGTTTCACATCATTACTTTGAATCCAAATATCTCAGCCTATGCTACATCATAATCCAAACTAAACCTAGCATTGCAATCTACATGGAACAAGCTTTCAAACGCATATGCCAATTCACAATATCTTGAAATTCGATTTTTACACACCTTGAAATTGCAGTGATGGAACTGGACGAATTTGCTTGAAACAGTCCAAAACAGATGCAGCACTATCCTCAAGAAGGTGAATGATAGGCTCAGGTTCGATCGATTCCACTCCTAGTGCGATGAATCTTGATTTGCCATGAATGATGCAATCTTGTACAGCTGCGAATTAGTGTGAATTTGATGATGAAATCCAAAACAGTTGATGATGATGATGAATGGAGATCAACACAACAAGAATCTTCGAATTTGATCAAGAATTCAAAGAGTTTTGGTCAATTGAAGTGTTATGTGGTTCTTGAGAATTTGAGAGAATGTGATGAATTTGGATCTGATTTTGGGGAAGTGTGAAATCTGTTATGATTTAGATGTGATTAGGATTATATACTCAAGCTTAACCCATGTTTAATCACACTAATTAATCAAATGCCAATGATTAGCGAAATGGTTATTTTTCAAGCAAGGGGCAAAAGTGTACTTTCACATATAAGCCAATGCCAGCTCATTGACAGCTCACACACTCTCAAAATGACATGTGTGAGCTGTTGCAACTTGTTTCACCTTCATTGGATGAGTATTTTGGAAATTCACTATGTGATGGCACTTTGTCCATTTTTGCAAGTTCATTTCAAAAGCCATTTTTCAAACCATAAGGCTTTGGCATATTATGAATATTCCAACAAGTTTCAAATACCATTTATGAAGTGTTGCAAAATCCCCACTCAAAAATTCCAATTATTTCACAAGTTGGACAATTTTGCCCCTGATCCATTTAACTGTCCAGTTGAAAATTGACTTTTTGCATTGACCTTTTTGAGAAAATCCAATTATGCACCATGAAAGTACATGTCAAATGGAGTTTGTGCATATAAAGAACTTCCAATTTGGACAATCCATGTGGAAGTTATGGCCTCCTGATTATGGGTCATTTTTGAAATTCACTGAGCCATAATTTTCCAACCATACATGGGATTTTCAAGTTCTTGGACTTTTTGGAAAGGTGAGAACAAGATCTACAACTTTCATGTTGAACAATTTTTCATTTGAAGCTTCCTTAGACATTTTATTTTGAGGTCAAAAACTTTCCATTTTTGGAAACTTCAATTACAAGTCACTTTCTATTTTTGGCAGTTTTTGTCCTGACTTGATTTTCTCCATTCTTAAGCTTTGAGATGTCAAATAACACTTGTTCCAACATGAATGAAGTGCATCCAACTCATTTCCACCTCCAAATCCATCAAATCATGTACAGTTGACCACAGTTGACTTTTCAGCTGATAGATGAATTTGGCCAAGCATAGATCAATCTGAGCCCCATTATCCTGATGAAATGGCTCAAGGGTGAAACCCTAGCCTCAATAATCTCCATATAATCATATAATGAACCCCATAGCCATCATAGACCCCATCTCCTGATTATGCCCTGACTGGCCCAATGCAACTGATTAGGGTTGACCAGTGGTCAAAACCCTAATCTCAAGGAATCTGCTTCAATCACTTGATGAAATCCAACCCTGATGATGATGATGTATCACTTCAATCAAGATGAAGACCAACATCCATTGAGAACCATGAAACCCTAATTTACAGCCCAATCCTCAGATGGCCCGTGATCAGTCAATAAACCCTAGGCTTGCGCTTTGACTTCCTCATCTTCTGATCAAGACTTGGGAAGATAGCTTGCACAATGTAACCACATGATATGCAATGCCTAATGACCTAAAAATGATATGCAACATGATAATGCTAGTCCCAAGAGAGGTTGGCAAATTTTGAGGTGTTACAGCTGCCCCTATTCAATCCACTGTGAACCTGTCGATACGAATAGCCTCGGCTTTCAGATGATCAGGATGAAGAGTGATTGAATACCAAGAACAGACGAACAATTTGCACTCTGATGGGAAAATAATTAACAACGCCTGCCAGAACCGGCGAAGAAACACAATCTTGAAACAAAAATCCGACTGGTACGGAAAAAATCGGCCTCATCACCGCATCCGCTCGGGATTATTATTTCTTTCTTCTTTTATACTTTTCTTGAACCCCGAAATTTTCTCTATTTTTTCATTTTCTTGGACCCCGAAAAAATTTTTTTTGCGCAAATGATCCTCGGATCTCCGCATTTGAACCCCACTCTCCTTTTTGCCAAAATAATGAACCCCATTCTCCAGTTTGAACCCCAGTCACCTGACGATAACTCGCGATCGCCAATATGAACCCCTTTCTCCAGAAAATGCCGCAACATCTCCCTTTCTCCATTTGAACCCCATCTCCAGAAAATGCCTCAACATCTCCCTTTCTCCATTTGAACCCCGATCTCCAATCTCTCGTGATAATTCCGCTGGCAATGACGGAAATAACACCAAACCACTCTGAGGGCGACATGTCAGAGGGTATACCTTCACAAAAGGAAGGTAGCATGTGTATCTCTTCCTCAGAAGACACCTATAACGACCTCCATTGGCCTCAGCCAGAGTCTAAGGTGACACATGAACAGAAGATAATCCTAAGGACCTCATCCCGGATACAATCTTCAACTCCAATCTTCATTTGAACCCCAGAAAAATGCCTCAGCATATCCTTTTCTCCATTTGAACCCCAGAACATGCCTCAGCATATACTCTTCTCTGATTGAACCCCGATCTCCAGAAAATGTCGCAACATCTCCTTTTCTCCATTTGAACCCCGGAAATCGCGCTGATCGCGTAACGTCTTCTGATTTTATTTCCATCTCCGCCCGACGGAAAAATTTCCTCCAGTATCGCACTACTAGGGAACTTTGCTGATCTGACGTCATGATACCAAACTCCTCAGAGTAACATCCAACTCCTGTCTCGCACGACAGAAATCTCCTCCAGTATCGCACTACTGGGGAAATACCTTGGATCAAATCATGAGGCTAAACTCCTCGGAGTAACACCTCGCTCAGCAGACAAAAACCACTTCTCAAACGGTAACCACGGCTTGAGACTAGCTTATGCTTGCAACGATGCATGATTGATTTTTTTCCCGCGTAATGCTCCATAATCATGGAAATGCTACGCAATTGTTATTTTTCTATGCAATATGCTATGCTATTTTTCATGATGAATGCATAAAAAGAAAAACATCCCCCTCCAGGGACTCTTCTGGGGAGCATGAGACACTATGCTGAGGAACTCGTCACCGCTCCGATTCCACCCTGCTGGGGAATAACACTGCTGCTGGGATAAGGTAAACCTTGCTGGGGAAGAACCTCCTTTGCACCCAATCCACTCGGGAAACTGCTGGGGATAAGCACCACCAACACTCTGTGGGGATACAACAGTCTTTCTTGCTGGGGATATCAATCCTAACCCTGCTTCGGGAAACCCTTACAGATACCTGACGACTTCACTGGGGAAATGCTCGCAGATACTCCACTGGGGGAATAGCAACCTCCAGGCCTATCTGGGGAAGCATCAATCTATCCCCTGCTGGGGATAACCACCCTGACCATGCTAGGGAATCGCATACTACCCCGCTGGGGACAACCCGTGCAATCCATAGGTAGAATCAACTCAGCCGGGGATGCAAAAATCCGTCTGCTACGGGAACTTGGCCAATCCACTGGTAGGACGAACACTGCTGGAGATATATTTCATTGAAACCCGCTCCACTCGGGGAATAGCAACCTTCAGACCTGGCTGCTGAGGAAACACCATTGTAAACCTGCCGGGATAACCATCCTGACTCGGCTGGAGAAGTCCACAGACCCTGGGATCTGCCGGGGATTTGGTCCTCTACTCCTGCTTGGGGACCTAGCTGGGGAATAAGAAAGGTTGGTACAGAACACCCGTCGACTCGTCGAACTATGGTATCCACCTCCCAAACTCGTACCGACTTTCCACTTTTGAGAACTCCCAGACTCGTCTGGACCTTTTCTGCTCTATCCTCTTGTACTCCAAATCGCCCCGCGCTCGACGAGAAACGTACTCCTGGGATTATACAGAAATTTCAATTTTCCGTTTTTGAAGAGTCTTCTTGATTACCATCAAGGATCGTCGTACGTCTCAACGTCTTCGCCATCGTCTCTTCCTGCATCTTCGTTCCTGAGTGAACTTTCTAGGGATCTATTACAAAGCTTCCACACCACAACCTGCAAGTGAGTGAAAATATCTAACAGTTCCTGCAAAACAGATCATCAGATAAAACCGTGCCCCAGGCGTGTCAAGATTTCAACACTTGGGTCACTCAACCTTCCAAATAAAATTTCAAGCTTTCAATCTTATAAACATGCATTGGAAGAGACCTGTATGTCTTAAAATGCAAGATTCTTTATCAAAAATATCTGGATGTTTTTGCAATCAAAGCGGTAATGAAAAACAAAAACAAAATTATTTGACTGAATATGCATTTTATTGATTTGAAAAGTGTGTGGCTCAAATTGAGCAATACAAAGGAAGCAATTCCTGAAAAGAGGTAATTGCACAAAAGGAAAAATCTATCCTAATGGCAATGTGAAACCCGTAATCTCATCGAGTTCCAACTCGGTTACACCCCATATGTCCTCAGACTCTCCGTGCTTTCTGCCTTCCGAACAAGACGATTCTGAGTGATCCCTACCAGGTATTATCCATGATGCCTTAACCAAAGCGCAAACGATCATGCTAGACGCAGTTGTTCGTTTCAATCCCTCTTTTTCCTGGACCGCCCTTTCGGGTTTTCAGTCCACCGGGATACCCTTTTTTGCCCAAGTCGCCTTTTCGGGTTTTCGACTTGCCGGGTGTACAATCTTTCATTTTATCCCTAATTTTTGCCCGAACCTTTTCTTTCTATTTTTGGTTCGCCGGGATGCCCATTTTTGCCTGGACTATTTTATTCTTTTCGTCCAGCGGGTCAATTATACGAAGTATTTTTTAACTGCGTCCGCATTCACAGGGGATGGAAAATCCTCGCCATCCATGGTCGTTAACAACAAGGCTCCACCAGAGAAAACCTTCTTGACCACGAATGGACCTTCATAATTCGGCGTCCATTTGCCCCTACGATCGTTTTGAGGAGGAAGGATCCTTTTCAGCACCATATCACCCACGTGATATACCCGAGGTCGCACCTTCTTGTCAAAAGCACGCTTCATCCTTTGCTGATATAACTTCCCATGACAGATGGCGGCTAGCCTCTTTTCCTCTATCAGGCTCAATTCTTCATACCGGGTCCTTACCCATTCAGCCTCTTGCAATTTCACGTCCCTCAGGACTCTCAAAGAGGGAATCTGAACCTCAACAGGTAGTACTGCCTCCATCCCATATACCAATGAGAATGGAGTTGCCCCAGTAGATGTGCGTACCGACGTTCGATACCCATGCAATGCAAATGGCAACATCTCATGCCAGTCTTTGTAGGTCACCACCATTTTCTGTACAATCTTCTTTATATTCTTATTGGCTGCCTCAACCGCCCCATTCATCTTCGGACGATAGGGAGAAGAATTGTGATGCTCAATCTTGAATTCCCGGCACAGTTCTGCCATCATCTTATTGTTCAAATTAGAACCATTATCAGTAATGATTCTCTCGGGAACCCCATATCGGCAAATGATGTCTCTCTTGAGAAATCTGGCCACTACCTGCTTCGTCACATTCGTATAAGAGGCTGCTTCAACCCACTTGGTGAAGTAATCAATAGCCACTAATATGAACCTGTGCCAATTCGAAGTTGTAGGTTCAATCTTTCCAATCATATCAATGCCCCACATAGCGAACGGCCATGGAGACGACATTAAGCTCAACGGATTTGGAGGCACGTGCACCTTATCAGCATAAATCTGGCATTTATGACACTTCCGCACGAAGTTAAAACATTGGGCCTCCATTGTCATCCAATAATAACCTGCTCTCAGCAGCTTCTTTACCATTGCATTCCCACTGGCATGGGTACCGAACGATCCCTCATGAACCTCTTTCATCAACTGGCTTGCCTCTGCATCATCAACACATCTGAGCAAGACCCAATCAAAATTCCTCTTGTACAAAACCCCATCCTTATTCAGGTAGAACACCATGGCTAACCTCTGCAGAGTCTTTCTATCTTTCTTGGATGCTCCCTCAGGATACTCTTGAGTCTCAAGATAGCGTTTGATATCATAATACCACAGCTTCTCATCATCAGGCGCTGTCTCAACAGCAAACACATAAGCCGGTCTATCCAGACGCCCAACCTCCACACTGGGGAACTGATTCCACCTCTGCACCTTAATCAAGGCGGCCAGAGTAGCCAAAGCATCTGCCAAAGGATTCTCCTCTCTGGGCACATGATGCAGCTTCACTTTGGTGAAAAACGTCAACAACCTCCTCGTATAATCTCGATACGGAACCAAATGAGATTGATGCGTATACCATTTCCCGTTAACCTGATTTATCACCAGAGCTGAATCTCCATATATGGCAAGGTCCTTGATTCTCAAATCAATCGCCTCTTCAATCCCCAATATGCAAGCTTCATATTCAGCTACGTTGTTGGTGCACTCAAATGTTAGCCGGGCAGCAAAAGGAATGTGGGATCCTTTCGGCGTAACCAAAACAGCACCAACACCGCTTCCATTCACGTTAACGGCCCCATCAAACATCAAAATCCATTCGGATTCAGGGTCAGGCCCCTCCTCCGGGATCGGTTCCTCACAATCTTTCGATTTGGGAAACATGATGTCCTCATCAGGGAATTCAAACTTCATCGGTTGATAATCATCAATGGGTTGCTGGGCGAGGTAATCAGACAATACACTCCCCTTAATTGCTTTCTGAGAGGTGTACTGTATATCATATTCTGTCAAAATCATTTGCCACCTCGCAACCCGTCCGGTCAATGCTGGCTTTTCAAAAATGTACTTGATCGGATCCATTTTGGAAATCAACAAAGTGGTATGAACCAACATGTACTGCCTTAGTCGGCGAGCAGCCCAGACCAAAGCACAGCAAGTTTTCTCGAGCAGTGAATATCTTGTTTCACAGTCGGTAAACTTTTTGCTAAGGTAGTATATGGCATGCTCTTTTCGACCAGACTCGTCATGCTGCCCCAATACACACCCCATAGACCCCTCGAGGACTGTTAGGTACAGAATTAATGGTCTTCCCTCCACGGGAGGCATCAGAATCGGAGGCTCCTGCAAATACTCTTTGATCTTTTCAAATGCCGCTTGGCAATCATCATTCCACCTGACCGTTTGATCTTTTCTCAACAATTTGAATATCGGTTCACACGTGGTTGTTATATGAGATATGAACCGCGAAATGTAGTTCAATCTACCTAAGAAACCACGAACCTCTTTCTCTGTTCTCGGTTCAGGCATTTCTTTTATCGCTTTTACTTTTGCAGGATCAACCTCAATTCCTTTCTCACTTACAATGAACCCTAGCAATTTACCGGATCGCACTCCGAACATGCACTTATTCGGATTCAACCTCAGTCTGAACTGTCTCAGCCGGTCAAACAACTTTGCCAAATCTATCAAATGCCCCTCTTCTGTCTGGGACTTTGCTATCATGTCATCAACATAGCATTCAATTTCATGATGAATCATATCATGAAACAAAGTCACCATGGCCCTCTGATAAGTAGCACCGGCGTTCTTGAGACCGAATGGCATCACCTTATAACAAAAGGTACCCCACGGTGTAATGAACGTTGTTTTCTCCATATCATCTAGCGACATTTTGATTTGATTATAGCCAGAGAAGCCATCCATGAAGGAAAACACCGAGAATTGAGCCGTATTATCTACCAACACATCAATGTGAGGTAATGGAAAATCATCCTTCGGACTAGCCCTATTCAGATCTCGGTAGTCCACACACATTCTCACTTTCCCATCTTTCTTCGGGACTGGCACGATGTTCGCAACCCATGGCGGATAATTAGTGACAGCAAGGAAGCCAGCATCCCACTGCTTCTGCACTTCCTCTTTAATTTTCATTGCCATATCAGGTCAAGTTCTGCGTAATTTCTGCTTCACTGGAGGACAATCTGTTCTCAACGGTAGCTTGTGCACAACAATATCGGTATCCAACCCTGGCATATCTTGATAAGACCAGGCAAAGATGTCGACATACTCTTTCAACAACACTACCAATCTGCTCTTGACACTTTCCTCCAAAGCAGCCCCGATTTTCACTTCTTTCTTAACCTCGTCGGTACCCAGATTTACCACCTCAATCTGTTCCTCATGCGGCTGAATCACCTTCTCCTCTTGTTTTAACAACCTGGCTAATTCCCCTGGCAGTTCACAATCTTCTTCGTCTTCTTCTTCAGCAAGATAGATTGGATTGTCGAAGTCATATGAGGGTGTAACAGGATTGTTATCAATGAGATCCGGAGAGGAATCGCATCTGCATGAATGTTGATTCATGCATTGCTTTAGAACCGGTGTGACAAAACAAAAAGAAAAATGAAAACATTGCCATTTTTATTTGTTTTTATTTTAAACTGCAAAAATAAATGAAAAACAGGGAACACCGTTTTTAATTGAAAAACATCCTTTTATTCATGATGCAAAATCTTGCAAATTTAAACATGAGGTGGCCCTTACAATGAACCAATACGTGTCGGGCAACACGCATGGCTTTCATGCATATAAAAATGAAAACAAGAAAAATATTACTCTTCAAGGAGAGTGACCCGGATGATCTCTTCGGCCTTCCAGTTCTGGATTTCCATCCCTGGTACGCACGGCTTTATCCATTGGTCAATGTCGCAGTCACTGTCAGTTTCTTTACCCACTGTATAGGCGTGATCTGAATCTAGCATCCCGGCACTGACAAAGGTGAACGACGGACGACGTCCTCTGTTCTGCTCAGAAGAGTCTTGACCTGGATGATAACCAATCCCAAACATATCCGCCTTTACCACAATGCCTACGATCTGTCCCCAGCCTGGGATCCCTCCATTTCTCACCACTTCCAATGCCTGCTTATAAGAAGAAATGGACGGCTTTTTCTCTTTCTCTACACCGACGACATTTTCCACCTTGACAGTTTCAGTGGCCAGACTGAGTGCTTTACACCTTACATCGTCCATTTCTACTTTCATCTTTCTCTGGACAGATTCCCCAATTACTACACACCCCTTTGTAGCGATGGTCGCACAACAATTATCAACACGAGGGAAAGCTCCATTTTTCGTCGGGCGTTTTGGGACCACAGACATGGGCATTCTTAACTGATCCTTCTCAGTCACCTCTACCCCTTTCTTATCCTTCGACATCATCTCCACCTTTACAGGACCATGCCTTGTCACGGGGTTAGCATTATCATCTGTCGTCGGTGCAAAATTGATTGCCTTAGAATCCACCAAGTCTTGGACCACATGCTTAAAAGCTTTGCAATCCTCAACATGATGTCCGGGTGCCCCAGCATGAAAATCACACCTGACATTCTCATCATAACTGGCAACCCTCTGACCCGGTTTCCCTGGAACCAATATCCTCGGCTGCACCAACCCAAAATCCTTCAACTTTTTAAACAGAGAGGCGTCAGTCACGGGCGGCTTATTGAAATGACGATTTGTCATCCTCCTTCTCACTTGGCCCACTACTCTTTGTGTCCTATGTTGAGGTGGTGGTTGCCGCTGTTGTGCAGATTGATTACTAGTAGGGATTGTTACCGTATCAGCATATGGGTGATAACGATCCTTACCGCGTTCTCTTTTGGCCTGTGCACCACCTGATTCAACCTTCTTCTTGGGCTGACCACTGTCAAGGGATTTCTTCACTACAGAGCCAGAGGGATTTGTTACTTCGGATGACAGAGCCTTTCCCTGAACTTTCTCCTTGATCATCCAACCCTCAATCCTTTCCAATCTCCCGGCCATGGCTTCCTGCCCCAAGGCAAGCCCTTGCACAACACTGAACAAATCCCTCACCATCTCTTTTAGTTCGAGGATGTCGGCGTTGGGAGGATCCATCAGTTTGGATTTGTTGCCCCTAGCAGGATATCTGAGCAAACGAGCTATGCGCACCGGTTGACACCTACAAAACAGCAAATGGGTTAATATGCATGAATGCAAGGTCTATCCATATGAGGAAGATTCCGTCTTTTGATCCTGGTTTCATCGAGACAGACAACATTTTGACATCCACATTCTGAAATTCAAGATGTCTCTCAACCAGATTCTCAATCAATAATGCTCCCCATATGGCTAAACGTAGTTTAGGTGCAGATGAATGCAAAATGAGAATGATGTATGAATGCAATGCACTGTGCCATCCTCCAAATCCTCTGATCATCTGTTGCTCTGAGTTACAGCCCTAATCTCTGAACCGATCACAACCATCTGAGGGAGCAAGTAACCACAAATCTGACCCACGGGTTCCGAAATAAACGGAAGAAAGATACATCGTCATCATCATCATCACCAAACCATCTCTGAGCAGATACCCAAAACCATCTGAATCGGCCCGGGGAATCCTGAAATAAACGGATCCCCACTGATAAATAACTCGGCCCGGGGAATCCTGAAATAAACGGATCCCCACTGATAAATAACTCGGACAGCACTCCGGCGTCACAGAAATAAAAGGCCATAAATCCGACTTATAAATATGACTCTGATCCACGGAACAAAAAGTCACCATATGAGTCACCATCTGAAAATACATCTGTAAGAATCACCCTCCCCTCACAGGTAAATTCTAATCAGGTCATCCTAAGGCGGATAATAGTCTCGACAATCGGGCGGAGATACTCAATGGGTTTGCCCTTTCGGGTGTGCCATTGTAGCTCCCTTAAGACCGTCTAAACCAAAGATCCGGGAAATGATCGGTCACCAGAGTCAACAGTTCATATGACGTAACTCAACCAAAGTGGAATATCCACAGAGGCAAGCACTATCAAATGAACCTCGTCCGGCTTGTGGTACATCACGCCGCCAAGCACATGTTAACCTAACATGAAAGAGGCGACATGAGACCACACTAGTCCTAGGTGTATACTCGGGCCTGGGTTTTAGCCCCACTCAGAACACCCACCCCAAAACAGAGGAACCACCTGCACAGAGGACGGCAACAACATGATAGTATGATGCATGCAGATATTTATGCAAATATATACACAGGTTAGAATAATAAATGCAATAAATACAGCAAAACAAGCAACCTAAACTATCCTAGAACGCTAGGAAGGACTCGCTTAGGGAAGATGGACCAACATAGGTCAACATCAAGCCATTCCCCAGCAGAGTCGCCAGCTGTCGCATCCGCGAAAAACAACCGGCGGGACTCAAATAAAAACACAACACAGAGCCGTCACTGCGCGTTATTTATCCCAAGATAGGGAAAGGAAACACTCAGAGAAACCTGGAAAGGAAATGGTCTTGCGACCAAAGAGAAAGGGTAAGGGAGTCGGTTACGCAAGGGGAAGGTATTAGCACCCCTCACGTCCGTCGTACTCGACGGGATCCACGTTCTAAAATAAAGAATAGGTTGCTAAACATCACACACACACACAGGGAACGCAGGTGGGGTTAAGAGAAGGGAGCTCGATAGGACGTCGCATCCTATGCCTACATATCTTATCTGGAACAAGAATCAGAGCCACTGTAGTTCGGCTTACGCACGCCAAACAACACAAAACGCACAAACAGATGGCAAACCTGGAGCCCGACAACCACTCGATGGAATTACGTCAGCATCCGAACCAAAACACGCACAAAACGGCAAACGTGGAGCCCGACCGCCAATCACTGGACTTACGTCGGCATCCGAACCAAACACACAATCATATAACAAGTAAACACTCACAAAAAAGAAAAAAGGTTGCCCGGAGTGGTCTCGCACGACCACCTGCCTACATACCTCGTCTGGAACAAGGATCAGGGCGATGTAGTTCCCCCTGAAAGGGAAAGAAAATCTAGCCAGAAACCGAGGGAAGACACACTACCAGGGAGCTGGACTCGAGCCTAGTGTTGTCATGCATCGTTACCCTACGTTCAGTTTTCTATCCTACTTGCATAAGCAAACTACTCCTATCCAGGAAAGAAGCAAGCATACAAGCATACAAAATAATTCAAGCATACATCAAATGAGAACAAGCATCTCAAACAGATATCCACATAGCACGCACTATAACCAAACAAGTGGGTTCACACAATAGGTTTGACTGCCTCAGCAAGTCATCTGTACGGGCTGTGTTTGCTCTTAACCTTGCCATTACGAGGCTAAGGTGAAGCAGATGAAAGGTGAAGTGAGGATCAGACCTCACAGCTCTTATCCCTGACCAGGGAGAGCTTCAGACAAGGGAGCGTGGGTCCAGAATGGTGGGACCCTTCTACGCTCAAAGACTCTGACTCGATTGTGCAACAGCACGAGATCTTGGGTTTGTGTCCCAATGCATCAACACACAGCAGTGCGAGCAGAGGGACGACTCACAGAATAGTGGGGGATAGATTGCATATCCCTACCTTCCACCAATTGCCTTGATTAAGGACTTTACCTGCTTAGGCACAAAATTAAA
Organism: Lathyrus oleraceus; assembly: GCF_024323335.1. Lineage (NCBI taxonomy): Eukaryota > Viridiplantae > Streptophyta > Magnoliopsida > Fabales > Fabaceae > Lathyrus > Lathyrus oleraceus. The sequence goes on along the minus strand of NC_066582.1, from coordinate 494,722,013 downwards.
CAATCACAAACATCGCCTCTTAAGGAGGACTTCAGACAGTTTGCCCGGTCAAATAACAGACCGGGTCTCCAGACTACATGAAGAATAGAAGTCCTACCTCAAGTGGTTTACACAACCAAGCAGCAGTAAGCAAGTTCTTAAAAGAACTATGAGCAACTAAATGTACCTGAAAACAATCAAGTATCATCAGTACTCAGACAGACAACAAACTAAACAGCAAATGTTAATCAGTCAGACTATACAAACTAATGCACAACAAAGCAAGCTCAAAGCTCAAGCTCAAGCTTCATAACCTACAAAACCAAGTCATGTTAGTGTACAAACATCAACCAAACTCATTTGAATTAACTTGATTCAATCTCCATACACATTGCACCTTTTCATCCTGAAAAATCAATCAAATGTTAGAAACTAGACCACTAGGCCAAGCCTAGGGTCCAAAGGTGACAAAAATGTCTAAACAGCAAGGGATCTCTAACCAAAGTCAAATTAATGTCAAACAAAAGCCAACACAATTAGTCCCATGCTCATACCATTCATTATATTCATTTCATGCACAAAACAATTCAATTTAGGTCAAATGGAACACCAAACATCCAAACAGAACTATTGCATTCAATTCCATGTCAAAACAATTCCAAAATCCTCAAATAATTTACACCTAAACAGGACATATTCAAGGTATGGCATGTCAAATTTTAGCTCAATTGGACAAAGGGAACCATGTCAATGAAAATCAACAAAAACAGACACAATTATATGAGCCAAATCACAACATCAACACATGCATTCACTTCAAAAACTCATAAGTCAATGAAAACAATAAAGAAATGAATGGGACCAAAAGCATCATGTCCTATCGTGTGTCTATAACCAGAATACCAAATTTCATGTTCATTCAATACCATATGAGCATTTCACAAAGATAATACCAACCTATGTCACACAAACTTGCACATTTGACCAACAGAGATGAAAAATACCAATCAAATTGAAAATGCCACATAAAATTCCAGAAAAATACACATAGCATCTTAACATGCTAATGAACATCCATGCAAAATTTCATATCATTCTAACAAGCCTAGGTCATGAAAATAAATCCAGCAAGTTGACCTAACTAGGTGTGACACAAATTGTCACACCTAGGTTCAAAAATTCATAACTCAAGCCACAGGTATCCAAAATTCACAAAGTTTATATGTAAGTCACCATTGGCATGTCTAGAATCACCACAAAATTTTTCAAGAATTTCTTTTAAGGCATGAGGATTTTACAATGGAAATGGCAAAAGGTATCAAAAATACATACATGTTAAACAACCCTAAGTCAAACTAGATTTCCACCATGCACAACTTCAATCAATAGGTCAATAAAATTCTAGAGTCAATTAGGAAGTCAACAAAAAAATCCACACATTTTTCTGATTTTTAATTAATTTTTTATGAATTTTTTAAAGTGTCTATGAATTTTCTAATAATTATTGAATATATTATAAATAATTAAGTTTCATTAATGGCAAAGTTGTAAATACTTCAAACAGGCGCGGGAAACTCCTCGTTCAAATTTTCAAACAGGATTTTGGATCAAACAAGCCTTTCCTCATCGTTTTCGCTCAGAATTACCAAGAACACGCATGAACATGAAGATCCACGAATCATCACCAAAATGAACAAATGAATAGTCAATGGAACCGTCTAAGAACAAGGAGTCCAAATATGTCAATGATTTAACCTACAAGTTCCTAAATCCTTTGAATCGATCGAGTTAGGGTTTCACATCATTACTTTGAATCCAAATATCTCAGCCTATGCTACATCATAATCCAAACTAAACCTAGCATTGCAATCTACATGGAACAAGCTTTCAAACGCATATGCCAATTCACAATATCTTGAAATTCGATTTTTACACACCTTGAAATTGCAGTGATGGAACTGGACGAATTTGCTTGAAACAGTCCAAAACAGATGCAGCACTATCCTCAAGAAGGTGAATGATAGGCTCAGGTTCGATCGATTCCACTCCTAGTGCGATGAATCTTGATTTGCCATGAATGATGCAATCTTGTACAGCTGCGAATTAGTGTGAATTTGATGATGAAATCCAAAAACAGTTGATGATGATGATGAATGGAGATCAACACAACAAGAATCTTCGAATTTGATCAAGAATTCAAAGAGTTTTGGTCAATTGAAGTGTTATGTGGTTCTTGAGAATTTGAGAGAATGTGATGAATTTGGATCTGATTTTGGGGAAGTGTGAAATCTGTTATGATTTAGATGTGATTAGGATTATATACTCAAGCTTAACCCATGTTTAATCACACTAATTAATCAAATGCCAATGATTAGCGAAATGGTTATTTTTCAAGCAAGGGGCAAAAGTGTACTTTCACATATAAGCCAATGCCAGCTCATTGACAGCTCACACACTCTCAAAATGACATGTGTGAGCTGTTGCAACTTGTTTCACCTTCATTGGATGAGTATTTTGAAATTCACTATGTGATGGCACTTTGTCCATTTTTGCAAGTTCATTTCAAAAGCCATTTTTCAAACCATAAGGCTTTGGCATATTATGAATATTCCAACAAGTTTCAAATACCATTTATGAAGTGTTGCAAAAATCCCCACTCAAAAATTCCAATTATTTCACAAGTTGGACAATTTTGCCCCTGATCCATTTAACTGTCCAGTTGAAAATTGACTTTTTGCATTGACCATTTTTGAGAAAATCCAATTATGCACCATGAAAGTACATGTCAAATGGAGTTTGTGCATATAAAGAACTTCCAATTTGGACAATCCATGTGGAAGTTATGGCCTCCTGATTATGGGTCATTTTTGAAATTCACTGAGCCATAATTTTCCAACCATACATGGGATTTTCAAGTTCTTGGACTTTTTGGAAAGGTGAGAACAAGATATACAACTTTCATGTTGAACAATTTTTCATTTGAAGCTTCCTTAGACATTTTATTTTGAGGTCAAAAACTTTCCATTTTTGGAAACTTCAATTACAAGTCACTTTCTATTTTTGGCAGTTTTTGTCCTGACTTGATTTTCTCCATTCTTAAGCTTTGAGATGTCAAATAACACTTGTTCCAACATGAATGAAGTGCATCCAACTCATTTCCACCTCCAAATCCATCAAATCATGTACAGTTGACCACAGTTGACTTTTCAGCTGATAGATGAATTTGGCCAAGCATAGATCAATCTGAGCCCCATTCTCCTGATGAAATGGCTCAAGGGTGAAACCCTAGCCTCAATAATCTCCATATAATCATATAATGAACCCCATAGCCATCATAGACCCCATATCCTGATTATGCCCTTACTGGCCCAATGCAACTGATTAGGGTTGACCAGTGGTCAAAACCCTAATCTCAAGGAATCTGCTTCAATCACTTGATGAAATCCAACCCTGATGATGATGATGTATCACTTCAATCAAGATGAAGACCAACAT